>NC_053165.1:131510803-131810803 GCF_016835505.1 Polypterus senegalus
GATTTGCCTGCAAATATTTAGCAGCAGTGTGTCTATTGGATTCCTGCTGACGGACGGCCTTATATGGGCAGGCACTGAATTACGTGGGAGGCGTGGTGAGGAGGGACACAACTCCGCCTCACACAGCGAACGAGCTGCAGGCTATGGCCATATATATGTACGTAAGTAGGATTCAGTTATGAACGTTACGCGTAGAATTTCGAAATGAAACTTGCCCAACTTTTGTAAGTAAGCTGTAAGGAATGAGCCTGCCAAATTTCAGCCTTCTACCTACACGGGAAGTTGGAGAATTAGTGATAAGTGAGTCAGTGAATCAGTCAGTCAGTGACGGCTTTGCCTTTTATTAGTATAGATATATACACAAAATTAATTGGTTAGGAATATTTATTTAGTAAATTAATAAATTAAAAAGAATCCTAAAATTAAACATACATGGCATTGGTGAAACAAATGCGCCTGCTACACTGTTTCAACTGGTATTATCTCTCCGGTCTCTTTCATTGTTCAGAATTAACAAATTACATATCATGCTTAAGAAGAAGAGATACACTGTAAACTATTTATTTTATACAGCAGTTATAATTAATCATTTACACAGAATAAAAGATTTATGTTGAATCTGAATATTCCCTGTGTTGTTTATTTTATATAACCATGAATGATATTACGTTTAGAAAAAAGTACATTGTGTGCATTAGCTGTTCAAATACTGCCATCAAACTGTTCACTTGACACACAAATTTCAATCCAGCAGATAAGATAAAATTTAAAAATATTTTCTTGCAAATTGCAGAACAGATTTAAAAGAAAGCAAAGAATGGGGCATGATAAAGAGTTACCATAGCTCAGTGATACATACAATTATGAGACTTGCTGTTTATTTGCTTTTTGTTACAGCTGGTCCCCTAACTGGCCGTGTACTTAAAATAAGCAAATGTACAAAAATGATAGCCAAATGAAAACGAGTCCTACATATCTTAAGTACAGATGGCTAAGCACAAACCTTGAAAGCAATCCACTCCCAAAGGTGAACAAATTCTTTCCATCTAATTTTTCAAATGGACTGAACACAAAGGATGACGTTGCCCAGGTCAGCAGTGGCTACCATTAAACTGACAATACAATTATGAGGAAATTGGCTGTGTTCAGTAAGAGGACATGAAACAGATGTGCTTTGCCCTTCACTTGCTCAGAGGCTCAGGCAACATATGGAATGCATCTTAAAACACAAACATTTGGCCCCTCCCACACCAAACGGGGATTGAAGACGGCCTGCTAATAATGGAGGCCACACACAAAGAGGAGGGTCAAGGATCAAAAAACTGCTTTCTTCATACACCCTTCGCTTTTTCTATTAGAATCCCATACTGAATTAACTACCTATCTCCACATCAAACTATCAATTCATTAAAATGCCCACTAATTGCCAGGACAAAGAACAGTTTAGGCAAAGTCTTTCAGAATTACTGTAATTGATAGTAAAAAGCATTTAGAAATAAATGCAAATGACTAAAACCACAGAAAGCATTAAGATAACACAGAAAATCACAGTGCAGGGACAGAAACCAATGCCATCGCCACAGAAACTGCACCATGCAGCAAAAAAGTAGCAAAGAGTAAATTATTGGTCCTGAAGTAATAGCTTCAAGCATAATACTATAGTATTACATTGATCAGTTTAACAAGAAATGAGAGTCATCTTAGAGCACACAGTATTATCAAGGTAGCTTTAATTTACAACACCACATCTCACAAAGGAGACAACAGGTTTAGCGGCCACAATTACAGAGATTACCCAGATGAGGTCACGGATTCACAGTCTACGATCAGTTCCCATCGCAAGATCGCCACATGGCATTCCACAAGTAGCAGACAATGCCAGAACGCAGCTGTATACAAGTAACTTGGCACATTTCTGTGGCATCTTCAAAACTGGAATTTTGTAGACCAGCAGTCTTATTCTTATTATGTATGTGCTAATTTTACAAAGATGTCATACTACAGAAACTGAACTGGTTAAAGTAATAAATGCCTTGAAGGTTAGTACTGAAACAAGCCACATGTCTGTTGTTAATCTCTTAGACCAGAGTTCAGAAATTGACACCAGAAACTGCAGCATTCCTATAAATTATTTTAGACAATAGGTGGACCTCTCTGGTAGTGTATTACATTGGGTTTTGTCTTATTTAAAAGGTAGAAAATTCTTTGTTAGTTGTGGTGACTGTAGTTTGGAGGTCTATGATATTGCGCACAGGGTACCACAAGGATCTGTTCTGAGCCCACTGCTTTTTTCAATCTGCATTAGACCGACAACAGATCAACAAACTGCTTTTTTCAATCTCTCTTTAGGCTGGATTACCTCAAAACAAAAAGTGAACTACAAACAACAGTTTAAATGGATGACACGCAGCTTTACTTATCTATAGCACAGGATAACACTGACACTCTGGTTTCTTTGATCCAATGTCTTATTTCCATTTCTGAATTGCTGAGTAGTAATTTTCTCAAGCTAAATCACGGAAAAAAAAAGAAACCTTAATGGTTGGGAAAAATGGAAATACTGATGGTCTTAGAAATAAACTTTATTCCTTATTATTAAAAGTCAAAATGGAGGTAAATAATTAAGGCACCTAAACCTTAAAAATCACATATTAACCAGATTACTAACACTGTATTTTTCCGTAAAAGAAACAATTCAAAAGTTAGACCTCTTATAACATCACAAGGTGCTATGAGACTTTTGCTTTTAGTTGACTTGATTAATGTAATGCATTCGTAGCTGAAGTACCTAAGAAATGCTTCAATTAGTTGCAATTAGTGCAGAATGCAGCAGCAAGAATCTTAACCAAAAACAGAAAAGCTGAGCCCATCTCACCAGTTCTAGCATCATTACATTGGCTACCTGTGTCATTTAGAATCGAGTTTTCAAAAGGCTAATGGTATATAGACCTTAAATGATCTTGATCCTTACAATATTTTGGAACTCCTACCCCCCTATAAGTCAAAGCCTTAGATCTTCTAATAACAGTCTGCTTACTATTTGAAGACATAAGCCTAAACGAACAGTTAGGGAGCCCTTTGCTGTTAATTACCAAAACTTTCAACAGAAATATGCCAAGTTAATACTGTGGATCATTTTTTAAAAACTGCTAAAAGCCCACTTTTTTAATTTGGCTTTTTCGTAGCTACATTTTAGATGTATTCCTAATAAACTATACATGCAGAGAATTATTACATTCTTCGGGGATTGGTAATCATTACTAGTTTCTGCTTTTTGCTTCTTTCTTTTCCATTTTTTCCGTGGTGGAGTTTTGTGCCACCACCTGATCGAGGCATAGTGCAGTCACCTTTGATGCTTGAATGGAGGCGGGTGGCCCGGCCGTCCACAAGACCCTCTGCATTGAAACCTGGAAACAAATGAGGAATGACTTACGAACATTTATGTGAGGTAGAATGCTCAGTGGGGACTGGGAGGTATTTTGGTCTTGAACTCCTCAGATTGTTGTTTTTTCTATTCTCCCGCCCATCTGACCTTATCATCAGACTCATCATTAGAGATTTAGAATACGATACCACATAGAACTACTCTACTTTTCTATTAAATATACTGTAAATCTATGTCATTCATTAATATTATTATTAAGTAATTCAATTTATATTTCATTTCTAACTATTTATTTGACATTTTATAAAGCAGTTTGGGCTACATTCTGTATGTGAAAATGTGCTACAGAAATAAATGTTGTTGTTGTCATACAAAACGTATACTAGACTTTTAATATTACAAAACACAGGAACATAATGTCTGGGACACACACATTTTTCTTTCATTTATTCCACAGTGTAAAAGTCAAATCAAACTATTCAGATGTGATTAAAATGCACATTGCAGACTTTCATTTAAAGATATTTGTATACATTTTGGTCACACCATGTAGAAATGACAACTCATTTTACATATGGTCCCTTCATTTCAGGCACCATAATGTTTTGGACAATTGGCATCACCAGTGTTTGTGATTCCTTGCTTCTAACCTTTGGAGTTTGTGGTTGCCATTTTTCAACGTGAGGGCAAGAGCTGTGCCAATGAAAGTCAAGGAAGCCATTATGAGGCAGAAAACCAACAATAAACCATTTGAGATATCAGTAAAAGCTTAGGATTACCTAAATCAAAATTATAATTATTATCTAAATCATGAATTATAGGTAAGAAGAAAAAATGCACTGGTGAGTTCAGTAATTCCAAAGGGACTGGTAGGCCAAGGAAGACCTCCACTGATGATGACAAAAGAATCCTCACTGTAGTAAAGAAAAAGCCCCAAACGTCTGTGTGACAGACCAGAAACAGTCTTCAGGAGGCAGGTGTGTGTGTGTGTGTGTGTGTGTGTCAGAGGCGACTATCTGCAGAAGACTTCATGAACAGAAATAAAGAGGCCACCCTAGAAGATGAACACCACTAGCTAGCCACAAAAACAGGGTGACCAGATTACAGCGTGTGAAAAAGGACTTAAAAGAGCCTATGGAATTCTGGAAAAATGTCTTGTGGACAAACTAGGCAAAGATGAAACTGATCAGAGTGATGACAAGAGGAAAGTGTGGCGACGGATGCAAAGACCACCACCTCATCTGTTAAACATGGTGCTGGGGGTATTATAGCTTTGGCATGTATGGCTGTCACAGGTACTGGCACACTTATCTTCACGGACGATGGAGCCGCTGACGACAGGGGCACAATGAATTCTGAGGTGTACAGAAACATCTGCTCAGGTTCCAGTAAATGCCTCCAAACTCATTGGACGCTGCTTCATCCTACAACAAGATAATGATCCAAACATACTGCTGAGACAACACAGGAGTTCAATGCTAAAAAATGGAAAACTCTTGAATGGATTTAAATGGGGTGACTGTTTGGCCAATTGAGCACACCGTTCATTTGCAGAAGATAGAAAACTTAAGGGGAAAAGCTCCAAAAACAAGCAGGAGCTCATGATGGCTGCATTAGACCTTCCATTGCTGTGTCCTAAACATTATGGTGCCCTGAAACGGGGGGACCACGTAAAAAAAGTGTTGTATGACCAAAATGTATGCAAATACCCTTAAATGAAAGTCTACAACGTGTACTTTAATCTCGTCTGAATTGTTTGATTTGAAATTTTAAACTGTGGAGCAGGAAAAATGTGTGTCTTTGTCCCAGACATTATGGAGAGCACCATTATGGAAGGAGCTTAAACAACAAACCATGCAGCAGCTTCCTCAATCCTGGGATGATCGTGGGTCTTATCGGTTTATTGGTACACCGCACTAACTAACATCCTTACTGCAAAAAGTGCATTTATAATCAAGAAATCTGAAGTTATTTTGGGTTTAATTTCTGTTGTTCGTTATTTTGTAACTAAAATCCTAGTATAATTTTACCTCTCTTTCCTATTAGCGCCGCTTGTCTTTACCAATGTTCCTTCATTGTGTGGCTCACAGAAAATTTTACCTTTCAACCTCAAAAAAAATTATCATGATTAATATTTTATGTGCATCATTTTTAAAAACGGGCACTTTATAAATTTATAAAATGTCCATAATACCTCAGTGAACATAGTTAATCTCTCTACATGAACCTAAACTACATGTTCTGCCACTTAATAATGTTATTCTGATAAACATGTTACATGACACTCATCTGCTTATAACAGCAGAAACCAAAGGGGATTATGAGGGGCTTAAACTCCTGCACAGCACAATAATAGAAATGTCTGAATATTAAAACTTTAGCTCTGACTAACATACAGTAATGTCGATTCTCAGAGTGTGATTTTTAAGGTATATTGGGTTTGTGGAAGCCTTGTTTTTGTTACCACAGTGCCATCTCTACTTTTTTATGAAATTACCCTTTACATGCGCTCATTTGGTTTCTCACCAGCTAAATAAATGACATGTCTCATTTAGCCAAATGTCAACTACGACTTGCCAAAGAAAGTCAAAGTCAGTAAAAATGAGTAATTCCTTACAAATATCAAAGTATGCTCTGTGTTTAAATACCATCCTCTTTGTAAGTGAAAGATATGGTCCATTTCCAGTTACATTTAGACACTTTAATGTGAATGGACTAAAATAGCGTAGAACCCTACAACCAATTTAACAAATGACGGCTGAAAGTGCAAGAATAAGGCAGACTGCATTTGAAAAAGCATGCCAATCTTTGCCCCTTCCAGTAAATGTCACTGTCACTTGTGTCTAGTTGACTTCTCTCTTTGACATAATGTCATCACACTAATCCACATGTCACTTTTCATCCGGTATCCACTGACTTAATTATATGCGGTCAATATGTTGATATGGCATTTTACAGCTGGCTGACCATGGGCGCATCTGCCAAGGTCACTTGGTCACCCTGCAAATTATAGAGGAAACAGTCGGCTCACACAACATCATTTATTAAATTAGCTGTATTTTTTATTTATTTCATGGCAAACTATCTATTTTTTGTTAATACTACTAGAGAGTGGATCTCTGCTGACCAATGAGTAATGATTAACTTTGGCCTTATTGAAATGTTTTAAAACAGACAGGCCATACATCATGGCAAGTCATAAAAGAGAAGCTTTTGAAATATGTATACAGTGTATTAAAAATGCATGATGTGTAACTCTACAAATTGCACAAACATGTCCTTGGTCAGGACAAAAGGGGACATTGCCTGTATAATGTAAATTGACAGACAAATCATATAAAAACAGCAACAATCAAGAGCCAGTTTTGAATTTAAGCACAGATCAGCAGACATTTAAAAAGGGCCTGAAGTGTAGCCGCTGTTTCATTTCTTAATACATGATAAGGCAACTAATAGGTGGGCTATCCTGGAGCAATACTTCTTAAATCTGCCTGCTGCAGGTAAAAATAAGCACTAATCCTAGATAAGCTGTTTAAAAATGCAAATGTACAGGGAAGGCCACAAATGTGGAAACAGCCTACAATATATTAATATTAAAGACCTGCGAAGGAACACGGTCAACCTTTGCCTTCATAACAGCTTCAGTCATACTTGGAATGCTGTCATTCAAGCCCTGAACTGTGTGTAGTGGACCATTCTTCAATAAGATAAGCCCTCTATTCATTGAGGGTTAAAGGACTTTGAAATCTATTTCACAGGTTGCAGATCTAGTGCTCTGGTGGTCTGGTCATTGGCGAAGGCAGTTCAGGTTATCTTTCTCCTCAAGGAACAACTCCTGAATTAGATTAGCACTGTGTATGGCAGCTATAGCAATTGAACAGAGGAACATCATGAGGAAACAGTGCTTGCACCAAAGGGCATACCAGGTCCAGAAAAGAGCCTCATATTTGATGGTTGTCATAATACACAGCACTGAGTCATCACTGCACCCAATAGCCTCTGAGAAACGGCTGACAATACCATTACAGAATATGGTGCCAAGCGTAACCTCTACCGATAGGCAACTGTGGGTAGAAGGCATCTTTTAGCTTTGTCCAAACATCTATATCTATATATATCTATATATATATCTATATATATATATATATATATCTATATATCTATATATCTATATATCTATATATATCTATATATATCTATATATATATATATATATATATATATATATATATATATAAAAGTCAATGTGTATGTATGTTTCAGCATCACGTACGAACAGTTGGAGCGATTTTCATGAAACTTGGTACAAGTTTCTCATTGGTCAACTAAACATACTGTAGGGTGAAATCAGCCCTAACTCACCCCCTTCTGGGTAGGGTGGAGGGTGATCTTGCGGTTTTGTATTATGCATGTTATCATCCAGTTGACACTCGGAACGACCACCAGAGGGTGAACTGGAGGTGACTGCCAACATTCTTTATGTTTGAGCACCACCATGCCCCGGTTGCTTTAGAAATTAAATAGTGTTGGCTGGGTTGGCATCCCAACTATTTTTGGGACTCATTCTGTCTTTGTGACTCGAACAACCATATATATATTTTTTTTTTTCATAAATTCTGCAGGCTCTTTTAAATTGTTTTTTTAATAAACTCTAATCTTCCCATCCTGTATGGCACCTTGCAGTGTGGCCTCTGTATTTCTATTCACAAAGTCTTCTGCAGATATTCGTCTCTGACACACAAACACACTTGCCTCCTGTAGACTGTTTCTGGTCTGTCAGACAGACAGGTGTTTGGGGCTTTTTCTTTACCACGGTGACAATTCTTCTGTCATCAGCAGTGGAGGTCTTCCTTGGCCACCTTTTGAAATTACTGAGCTCTCCAGTCTGTTCTTTCTTCCTACTGATATTCCAGACAGTTGATTTAGGTAATCCTAATGTTTTACTGATGTTTGAAATGGTTTACTGTTGGTTTTCAGCCTCATAATGGCTTCTTTGACTTTCATTGGCACAGCTCTTGCCATCATGTTGAACAATGGCAACCACATATAACCAAAGGGTAGAAGCAAAACACAAACACCGGTGATGCCAATTGTCCCAAACATTATGGTGCCTGAAATGAAGGGACCATATGTAAAACGAGTTGTCATTTCTACATAAATTCTTTTTCACAAACTGTAATCTGCTCATCCTGTTTTTGTGGCTAATTAGTGATTTGCATCTTGCAGTGTGGTGTCTGTATTTCTGTTCATGAAGTCTTCTACAAATTGTCATCTCTGACACACACATATGCCCCTGAAGACTGTTTCTGATCTGTCAGACCGGCATTTGGGGCTTTTTCTTTACCACACTGAGGGTTCTTCTGTCATCAGCAGTGGAGGTCTTCCTGGAACTACCAGTCCCTTTGTGACTACTGAGCTCTCCACTACGTTCTTTCTTCTTAAATGACATTCCAGACAGTTGCTTTAGGTTATCCTAAGGGTGTTCCCATGTCTCTAATGGTTTTATTCTTGTTTCTCAGCCTCATAATGGTCTTTCTGACTTTTATTGAAAGAGCTCTTGTTCTCATATTGAACAATGGCACCTACAGACTCCAAAGCAAGCCAAGTTGTCTTATTAAGCAATGAAACACACCTGAGGAATCACAAACACCAGTGATGCCAACTGTCCCAAACATTATGGTGCCCTGAAATGGGCGGGTCAAACTGAAACATATGCAAATACCATTAAATGAAAGTCTGTAATGTACACTTTAATGACATCTGAATAGTTTTGTAATTCTAAACTGTGGAGTAGAGGAATAAATAAATGAAAAATGGGTCTTTGTCCCAAACATTATGCAGGGCACTGTAGTTTCCAAATGGCAGCCATGCTATTAATTCTAGCTTTGTGAAGCTTACAACATGCAAAGCTTGTTCAGACTGGGTCACGGAGGTGTGGACTCAATTGTTTGATAATTTCTGAGGCTGTAAATTTGGAGCATTTAGCAAATATCCTGTGAAACATCTGACTATAGTGAGATCTGACTTGCAACAATCATTTATCTTCACTGATGTAGTTTGTCCATGTTTGTCATCTGTTGTCGCCGTTACTGAGACTGTTCCTCTTGACACATTAAATAATTTGGAAGCTTTTTTATGACCTGCAATTTGTATGGCGACTATCTGGCCTCATTCAGCTGCTCATGTTGCTTTGAAAAGTCTGATTGTGAGACCACTTTGCAGGTGACACGGATTTGTAATTCGCAATCAAGCAAACAGGACCAATCTTCACAGCTACAACTGCTCACTTAATATGGTGTTTCCTTGATTTGTCGACCCCTTGTTGCCTGTTCAGTTAATTCTGGCCTTGCCAAGACGTTTATGTGTTTATAGAGTAATTATTCAGTACCCATTTTTCTAGCGCCATCACCAAAACAGAGTAACACTATCACTTTCAGTACCCCAGTCAGAGAAGGGTGTTATTCATTTTGTGCTTTGGTGCTCTACAGCTATTTTTAATGCATAATCACTGCAAAAGTGATGGAAATTATTAACTTCAATTCCATGTAATATTTTGTTTCTGGCAGCTTATGCATTAATAATATTTTTGTGCTGATTTCAAGCTACAAAGGAATCAGAGCTATTCCTTTATTATGGAAATGCAGTTTTATAAACAAGCACATATACTGATTACATTCACATGAACACTCAACATAAATGGCTTATAAATGAAGCTGCATTTCGAGAAAGGCACAAGATTGCACTGAAAGACTCTAAGCCTCTCCAAAACTTTCATTTTGTTCTATTTTCTGAACAATTTCATTTGTAGACTTTTGTGTTGTGCTTTGGGTCATCGTCATTCTGTATAACTGTTGGCATGGTATCGCACCCCTGACGAGCGGTGCCTGGTTTCCTCCAGATGTGACACATAGAATTGAGGCCAAACAGTTCAGTCTTGGTTTCATTAGACCAGAGGATCTGATTTCTCAGAGTCTCAGTGTCTTTTTCGTGCTTCAAGCGGACTTTCATGTGTCATATGGCCAGTCTGTTATAAAGCCCAGTTCAGTGGAGTGTTACAGGTTGTGGTTGCCCTTATGGTAATTTCTCCCATCTCCACACAGGTTCTCTGGAGCTCAGACAGACTGACCATCGGGCTCTTGATCACTTCTTCTACTGAGGCCCTTCTCCCACATTTGCTCAGTTTGGCCAGGTGATGAGCTCTACTAATAGTTGTGTGTGTTCCAAACTTATTCCCTTTAAAAATAATGGAGCCCTCTGTGCTCCTGGAAACCGTCAATGCTATAGAATGTTTTCTGTAGCCTTCCCCAAGATCTATGCCCCTGCAGGCATTACCTTTGACATCGGGGCCTGGTTTTTGCCCAGATGCACATTGTCAACTGTGGACCTTCTATAGATAGATGTGTGTCTTTCCTAATTATGTGTAATCAATTGAATTGACCACAGGTTGACTCCAAACAATGTGAAGAAACACCTCAATGATGTCAAATTTGAAAAGGGCCTGAATACTTGTGGTTTTTGGTTTAATTTTAATTAAATTTGCACAAATTTCAAAAATCCTGTTTTTTACTTTGTCATTCTGAGGTATTGAGTGTTGTTTGATGAGGGAAAAAATGAATATAAATGGTTTTAATCATGGCAAAAAATGTGAAATAGTAAAAGGGGTTGAAAACTTTTAAAAGGCTCTGAATAGTAGGACCACTGTCCTGGTGGGGAACAGTACCCCTTCAGGCTTTCCTGGCCTCCCTTCTTAACTTACATTCAAATCAAAGTAAATCTCCTTTTAACACAAGGCAAGATTATGAATTTAGCCAGTGTCACTTTACACTTCACTGTCATTTGATGAGCTTCGGCACAAACCAGTTAACTTAAATTCATGCTATTTATTTGGGGAAGCTACAGAAACACTTAAACAATGAATGTACATATAAAATTGTGCCCCACTAATCTTAAGACAATCGTCCTGCTGTGGTGATCAATAGTTGTTGACATATTTATGTGTATTAGAATGCCCTTGGCACCTCCACCCATTTATCTCCTCCACGACTCTCATCAGTTGCAGTTTTTGATTTTCCTCTCCTCTCTGGCCATCTGACCGTAGCATTTGTTAATTAAGTTGGACTTAATATTCCTATAGTTTTTTTAAGTAATTGCTCTTTACTGTTCTTTTTTTGTAATCCTTTTGATTTTTCTATTACTGTAAAATCACTTTGAGCTCGGAACCTATGAAAATCTACATGTCTAAAATAGAATTTCTGTGTGTATATTCACTATGCAATCTTACACCCTTTGACCAATCTGAACCAAATTCTGCATAGTTGCTGTCTATGACAAGACAAAAAAACTTTGGAACCCCAAGTTTTGACCCCAGGGGTCCTAATCAGAACAGACTAAAGCCAAATTAGCAGACAAATTGACCATGGCTTAACATTACTTACCCAGCTATGTCATGTGCTGCTTCTATTTATGGTAATATAAAAGGGAGTATTGTGTGTTTTTACAGGGGTTGTTGGGTGAGGCTTGATCAAGAGTGAAAGTGCAGCACAACACAAATGAGAATCAAAAGATTGATGTTTAACTCTTGCTTTGTCTGCTTTTCTTTGTAATTTAAGCACTACAAACAGTTCACCATGAACTAAAAGGACAAGTCAGACATGACAGTGCTCACGGCAACACAATTCCTACAATTCTGGAATCCAATTGGACGCAAAAAGAACAAATTGAGGATTCACCACAGAAGAGACGTTGATAAAGAGGCAGTGTGGACGACAGATGGGAGAGGCAGCAATAACAACAGGGTCACCATTTAAAAAACACAAACTTTTACTTTCTTTTCTTAACCCATTCTACAAATGTACCCAGGCAAAGCTGGGCACTTGGACACATGTGCTATATAAATAAGTACTGTTGTTTTGGACTTAAGTGTTTGGATATTTATCTGCTTTCTTGGTTTTGAATTCTGCCCGTTTATCAACCACCCTTTGGCCTTTTCTCCTCCTAACTTGTCACAGTACTACAAGGACTATTCTATAAAAATGTGGCAATAATCGAAGGTTACCAAAGTAGCTGCGCAGTCATGCACTGTGCCCGGCCACAGATTGGCACTCCATCCAGAGCTGGCTTCTGCCTTGCACTTACGACTACTAGCCCTGATGAAGGGGTAGAGTCCCGAAACGCCTCAGTCTGATGGACAACGATATAAATATTCACGGTCAGAAATTCAAATCCTGGGTACGTAGTTTTACTGACCCTCTGGACTGTGTTATTTAAAATTAAGGGTTGTTTACCTGACTTGTTATATTTTTATAAATATGTTTAACATGTTGGAAGATTTGTGCTGAGGTAGACACCTGTGTGCTCAAGTTATACTGTTCAAAATGTTTATAGTTAAGAAAACTACTTGTGTAACAGAGGTAGGGTGAGCTAAACATGTTTTTGAAAAATAACCTTGGTGTTCCTTTTGTAGCATACTTACTGCTACTGGGACAAACTCCTGCCACAAAGACAGATGAAAGCAATTAATGAAAACTGGTATTTGAAACTACAGATGCACATATATATTCATATTCTGTATATTAATGGCTACAGGAAAAAAACAAGTTTACTGTATTTTAAGAGAAATTCAATGGGTTGTTTAGGGACATCTCACCATACTGTACATGGTGCCTAGGAATGTAATCCCACATATTGAATATGATGATGTTCTGCTGTATATTTTATAGAAATGGCAAACAGAATGCACAATAAATATAATTTAAAACAAAAAAACATGTTGGCATTGGATTACACACAAAGGAAGGCTGAATAAATGCATGTGCCTGTCTGCCCTTAGCTCCATGTGCCGTGTGAAGAGTCTCTCAACAAGCTTTCCCATGGCTCATTTGACATCACTTCCTGGTTGAATCCGTGGGAAAGGTGTACAGTGTATTAAGATACAACTATAGGAATTGAAATAGTTCATCTGCAATGCAAGGTCAGATGTACATTTTAAATTCTAATGCATTTAGGGCCCATGGCATTCTAAGTAAGGCAGCAAGAAACATAAAAAAAAAATAAAATTGAAGATTCTGCTGCACAAAATAAAAAACAAACAAATTCACAAGGTGTTGGCTTTTTTCTTCTCAAATTACAGCTACATTAAACCGAAGATGGAAAAAAAGAAGTACTGGTTAAATCAGAACATATCAATCTTCCTAACACTGGGTCAGTGTACATTTGCACATCCTTGGCAAAAATTTCCTGCTATTTTGTTTTCTCATTTTCATCGAGCATTAATCTCCATAAAAGATACGCTTCATTATTTTCTTACTTGTTTAACAAAAGCCATCAGTATATGCTGTGGGTTGCTATTATTAAAAGACTGTTAACGTTCTCAAAGAATATATGGACAGACACCAAAAAAACAAGTAAGCATACCAAATTAAAAATAAATACATACATAAATAAGAGGTATAAAACATACATACTGTATATCAGGCAAGCCGATTTGTGTTTCTGTTAAATACAATGAAGTCATGCATTTTAACACAGTCTCCTTTATCATGGTGCTGGAGAGTTGAGAAGTGTTGCATGTCGGTCGGTCCTGAAGTAAGAATTTCCATGTACTGTACACATGATAAATCTGCTTTACGACTACGTACTGCACATCTAAACATTCAAGCACAGAATGAGAAACATAGTGGCTGTAGATGAAAGTACACTCGCTGAGCAAATTATTAGAAACACCTGCTTATCCATGCAATTATCTAATCGGCCAATCATGTGGAAACAGCAGAGTGTATTAAATCAAGGAGGTACATGCCAGGAGACTCAATTAATATACAGATTAAATACCAGAATGGGGAAAATATGTAATCTCAGTGATTTGGACCGTGGCATGACTGTTGGTTCCAGCCGGCTGGTTTGAATATTTCTGTAACTGATGATCTCCTGGGATTTTCATTCACCACCGTCCCTTTACCCAAAAAGCAATCAGGGAAATACAGATAAAGAAAGGTGGTATTTATTAGCTACACACCATACAAGGATTAGGTTAATGAAATGAAATGATTCACTCTGTTACCAATATCTTAATGATGAATCATTCTGAATGCTGGTTACTTCAAGAAATAAATGTCTACTAGCATCTTCCATTCATGGACACTTCAAGCTGGAACTGCTCTATTCAGATATTAATGACTTTAAATATAAACCTGAGGGTACAATCTGAGCAGGTCTGACCTCATCTTACTGCCACTGACAGCATCAGCTCTCTGTCATTAAAGCCAGATGTTCTTATGTGTGTTTGGCACAGTGGGGAGGGGTTGTTTGCTTCTATAATAATATTTATTTTTATTTTATATATGGATATATTTTTGAGCTTCTGTGAAATTTTAATTTCTCATTGGGAACAAATAAAGTACAATTCATCCATCCATCCATTCAATGACTGCAGAGAAAAAATCAGTCATATATGGTGGTACATTAACGTTCAGGAAATGAAGGCAGAAAAGCAAACTAAGGTCAATGCCAGTGAGTAAAGAAATGAGTATTTTAAACAAAGCCCCAAACATGAACCTGATGTGGTAAGAGGATCAGGTGCCAGGAAGTCAGTACTATTGATTATCCAATGCAAGGCAAACATCAAAGTTAGGAAACTAAATCGAGTCAAAACCAAGAGATCAAATGAAAATGATAAGTTGCATGCCATGATCTTAGAAGTAATCTGAATATAATAATAATAATAATCCCATCATGGCAAAGGTGTCACCAGGTGCGCACCTCCAATCATAAGTTCAAGAATCTGCGCAACAACAATGGCGTTGTTTCTACAGAAACAATATGGCATGCAAGATAGAGAATCCAAAAAGTTCATAAAAATGCATCAAAGTGAAAAATAAATTAAACCACTAAATTCAATGCCCTCAGTAACCCACAAATTACAACAAAAAATTAAAATAGAATCTGATTATGACATAAAGTAACATACACACAGGAATTAAAAATAATAACAAAAGATATAAAAATAATGAGCAGAATCGCTCATGCAAATATCGGTTACCTCTGCACACTTCCTACACACCAACTCTGACACTCATTCCAGACGAGCCCATAAACACCGCTACTCTCCCAACAACAAGCTCACTTTTAAGTTCCAACCTGAAAGTATTTCTAATGTCACCTCCCAGCTCCTCTGAAGCACATTCACGCCTAACACACAACCCAACAAAACCATTTGGTCTGGTGCGGCCTCAATAGCAGCCACCAATTACATGGGTAAGTGTAAAGTTTTCTTGGGCATTCTTCCCACTGTTGTTCCATTTTATTCTTATTCTTATCTACTCTGTCTTCATCTGGACAGGCTATAGTTGGCCTCCTTTACGGGATATTATCCAATACCTACTTATACAGATGTTGACCATGATTTCCTTTACAAACGTTAAGCTATGTTACCTGACAGGGCAATAGAATAAGTTCAGAAATATTTGATATCTCTTGCCTCTCCTGGTTCCTCAAGCGTTTTCCAGTATTCTTGTGTATCTCAATCTTTCTTGCCTGGCGCTTCCTCTTTTGATTAGGTTCCCACAAAGCCAGCTTCTCAGACTTTGTCATTTTGATTGACCTTGTCTGTGGTAGATGGCCCTGATTTACTCTCTGAAAACATCATTTGAATTCTTGCAAACACTTCTTTTGTGGCGACTCCTCCAGCAACTTTTCTCAGGATCCCCACATGTCTCAACCTCTTTTACTCAACACTCCCCCTCTCAACTGCATT
Organism: Polypterus senegalus; assembly: GCF_016835505.1. NCBI lineage: Eukaryota > Metazoa > Chordata > Cladistia > Polypteriformes > Polypteridae > Polypterus > Polypterus senegalus. The sequence continues at coordinate 131,526,940 of NC_053165.1, forward strand.
TGACTGAGTAACCAAAGTAAAACTGACCACTTGTATCAAAGTCACACTGACCAATTAGATTATTCGGAGGGACCGGATACACACACACACACACACACACACACACACAGAAGTGCTTTATTATAGAGTAGACAGATTCAAAAATGCTTACATACTATACTTACTACAGAAGTAAATAGTGATTAATTTTACCACACACATTAAGTTTGTTCTCATTATTCAGTCCTCGAAAATAACATAGCGTCATGCAGCTAATCAAGTGACGATTACAGACTGTGACTGTGCAGTAGAGAAAATGACCAATGCCCTATTGGAATTCAATATACTCTCTGGGATTTTAGCTGTGCTCTTCACAGAAATACCAACATAATAATAATAACAATAATAATACATTTTATTTAATAGGTGCCTTTCTTAGCACTCAAGGTCACCTTACAATAAAATTAAACAAAATTAGTAGAATAAAAACAAGAGAATGATAAATTAGAAAGCAATAATTAGTAAACAAACAAAGATAACAGGCAGTAACAGTGTATAATTTACATTTGGAATGCCAGTTTTGTGGGCAATTTTAAAGTGTGTTATTAATTACCAATGGGTCTGTGTAGCTACAAGACAGAAAGTTCAAGGGAAGAAGAAAAGAAAAAAAAAGTATCTAGTTCCAGATGTAAGGCAGGTAACAGTAGAAAACCTTAAAAGGCAAAAGAATGAAAACAAGAAGAGTAGCTGGAGCTGCTGTGACTCAAATAGTAGCTGGAAATACAGACTGTGTGAAGGCTAACACAGAGCCCTCACATCAATGAGCTCACCCTGAGGCTCAGCAGAAAACAGATGTATAGGATTTCATGCAAAGAAACATCAGACAAGAACCCTGAAGGGGAAATGGAAAATATCCATCTTCATCCTATAGACACACTCGCAATGTGACACACGACACTGCTTGGTCTTTTTAGAGGTAGCCTGGCTGTGGTATTTTCTGAACAGCAAATGATCTTATACATGAGATGTGATTAAACCATAAACAGAAATATTAATTAAAATGGAATCACTTGCTTAAGCACTAAATAGCTTTCCAGCTGTTTAACAGCAGCAGGTATTGCCAAAATGTGTGTAAAAAAACCAGGCAGCACAGGGGCCGGGACCTTCAGAAACATGATAGGCCTTAGGGGGTTCAGGGGTCATATACATATTTCGATGGCTAGGACAGCCAAAGGAGGTGTGACACTCTTTTAACTTCTTTGAAATATCACAAAAAGTCTACTGCAGATTCTTTATAAATCTTATGATACTTAAAATGTTTTAGTTAAAACACAAAAATAGCTGTCACACACACACACACACATACATACAAAGACATACTGGAAAGTTGCAGCGATTACTTGGTAACTATTTAATATAAGTAATTAGCAAGTCAAAGGCCAGACAAGCTTGCATGGAGGGGCTTGATCTGACGGATACTTGAAGCTCGACAGTTGGCCAAGTGCATTCTTGGTGCTTTTTTCAATTGCGGCATTAGCTATTAGTCTAGCGTTGGAGTCAATTATCTAGAAATGCAGGAAAAAACAAAAACATTTTACTGTTATTTTTCATTAAGAACATCACATTTTTAGTCTTCTGTTCAATTCACCTAACACATAAAAATAAATTATAAAAAAAAAAAAACACACAGAAATTTAAAAAGGTCACCAGGATACTAGAATCTTTACACTTCTTGGTAACGTATTCCCTGGAGGAAATACTTTCATGTTTTTGCAAAATTTACGTTTAACCAACTTCCATCTGTGTCCCCAAGTTCTCCTTTTATATTAACAGATGGCACCAAACACATTCACCCATAACTTTAACACTTCAGTCCTTCCTCGTAGCTCATATTCAGTACTCCACAAGTCAGCGTAGCATTGGTTCTCAGGGCTTTCACTAGCGTTGATAAATTATATATATTTTATATTATATGTTATTTTTTTTTATTTGGATGTGCTGACTGCATAGGACAGCAAAGGGATGAGTTAGAAAAGGAATTGGGAGATAAACTGTAACCAAAATAATAGGCGGCGGGTCAAAACCAGAGAGTCAAAAGGCAAATAACCAAAACTCAAGACACACACCATAAAGCCCAGTGAAATGGAGAAGGCAGGAATTAGAAAACCAATAAACAAACACGTAACCAGAGACTGAATAGAAAATTTACATCAGTACGACCGCACAGTTCTTAAAAAAGTGAACATTTAGGAAAACAGCTAAATTAAAAATGAATTTAAACAAAATTAAATCAGTTTACAAATACCATGAATTAATGAAAGACTCGATCCAAAAAATATAAAAATAAATACATAGTGCATATTTTATACGGTACTTAATCACTTTAACCGTATGTTTATGTGAAATTACATTTTGAAGATTCAAACTCAATGCAACCCTGCAGTGACCCATTCAAGACATTGGCAAACAATGTGAAAAACATCCATGAAGAAAAAGAAAACAAATTCTTATGTAACTCGGGTCACATAGTTCATATGTCCGTTATTCATTCCTGTGGTCAAAATATGTGCATTTCTTGCTAAAATATTAACAATTACTTCCTGGAAACGCTGCCTTGGATGTCAACAGGAAAGACGTAATTTCAGGAATACTGAGCATTTCACTTGAAGATCTGCCTCTCTCCCTAATTCACTGACTGAAAAGCCTTTCTTCAATTCAAATATTTCAAATGTTTTACTAATGTGCCTTTTCTCCAGACAGGCAGTAAGATTTTAATGACCACCACTATGTTAGACGGACTACTGCATTTGAGAAAAACAATCCAACAGCTGCACTGTTGTAAGACACAAACTACTTTTTAGACAGAAAAAAAAATTTAGCTAGCCATATACTCACACAATCCACTTCAACCTGATATTGTGCAACACATAGGGAACTCAAAACATATTGTTCCATTAGACACAAAAGTTGAAAAAACGACAAATTAAACTGCAAAGTTTCAAGTATGTTTGACCGGGGACATGCAATGCAGTGACACATGGCCAAACATGGGACATGAAATGTGTATAATTTTGTACCTACTAGCTACTTCCATTAGTAGAATATATGCTGTACTGTATTCTGGTGTATATCTACAGTATTACATAATAAAAATCTAAAGTCTGTGTGTCCAGTCCCTCAGAGCAATCTGATTGGACAGTTTGTACTTCGTGTGATTGGTCAGAGCGTGAAACACAGAAGGTGGAGTAAAGGTGCTTGCTGAGAGAGTCGCCTTCAAAGATGGAAAGAATTAAACAGGAGGCCAGTTTGGCACCTCAAAAATAATGACAACGCCTGAGAAGCAGGCTTGACAGGAACATGCTTGAGAAAGGGAGCGCCAGTGAAGAGAGGCGCAGACACACGTAGATACTGAGGAAAGGCACTGAAAGGACACGCAGGGCAAGGGAGAGCACAGATTTTAAAACCATTCTATTACCTGTCTTGTATGTATATGCTGGCCTGTTAGAGCATCGCGCAAAAACCACTGCTCTGATTTTTACAAAACTTTGCAGTTATTTTTCATATAATGTAACCTAGATTATAGGCTAATCAAATTTGAAATTTCTATGTAAGAAATATTTAGAAAAGGATAAAAGCTAAGATTACCTTCCAAAAAGCTGCCATTCTCACAAGACCTTTGTGCCTTCTAATCTTAATATCTCCAGAACACAACATATCGGCATGTTTTTTTTTTACTTCAAAAGAATTAGAAATGACTGCATAACAAAACAATGCCAATGGGAGGTGTTTAAGCTGACTTATATATAAATATATTAGTATGCTGAAAAAGAATGAAATTTTACGTTTGCTGCTCAACATCTCTTAAATGGTTGATCATAACAAAAATCTGTTCCCTCTTTCCCGAATGCTCTTTTAATGAAGAACAAAAAAGGTCCCATACAGTTGTCTAGAGCAAATAAAAAGTGACCCATTTGTGACGAGATGATGGGATTCTTCCAGAATCGCTGCTCAGGGAGTGGGCCGCTAGACCCTCATTTGTGTCTCAGTGATCAAGTTGTACGGTACGACTGTGGTGCATTCTACATGCTCTGTAACATTTCAGTGCTCTTCTTTGCTGCAATATTACTTCATTTTCTCTAAATATTACAATTTATTTCATTAAAAAATTGCAAAAGGGCTTAAGTTGAGAAGCATGAGATGCTAAATCATTATTTAAAAAAAAAATAGTCTCTCTGCTGTGATGAGGAGGTCATAAGTGTCAGATCTGCTTTTAATTTAAGTATGTAACATACCTATTATCATTCTTCCGTGAAAAGCCAGGAAAAACAACTAGTAGATGTACGTATATGGATTGGATAAAGAATTCTCTGTTTTGGAAATCTTCTGAAACATTGGCTTCACTGAATCAATAGCTATGGAAATATAGTATAAGTTTTCAAAGCATACACTGAAACAAACATTTTTTTACTGCATGGAACCGGACTGAATGCTCAAACTAATAAAATATCAGTATAAATAAACAACATAAGGACAAGTAATTATTTCTCAACAGCCACCAAACAGCCAGTTCAAGAGAAAGACGCTTGGCTGTATTCATCAAGTTCAAGTGTTCAGTTCACAGAGGTCAAGATGTTAAGTTCATGAAGCTCACAGCTCATGAGTAAGAAGTACTGGGCACTCCTGATTAGAGACCACAATTACAGCTGCTCCGTACTATTAAAAGTGCATTTTCAGAACTGCATTCGCTTCAAAACAGTTGCAAGATGGACAAACACAAACGAGACAAAAGTTGGCACACGTAGCAGGCACATGTCATTCACGGGCTCCTGCCAGCCTGCATTATCAAGCAATTTGAATTCAGACACAATGTGCACCTGCAGTAAGGTGTGGATATCAAAGTTTATTTGTCTTCCAACTGAAAAAGTGATGAAGATTTAGATTTTTTCTTTATTGACATTAGCTGTACTTTTAAAGCAAGGTTAAATAAATCCATTTATAAAAGTGACCTTAGATTTGAAAAATGAAATCAATGTATAGGCATGGTGACAATGGATAATGTATCAGGTTTGCAGCTTGATGTTCACCTCTTTCATTTAGCACTAGTACATAGTAGAAATATTAGCAGCTCTAAAGACCAATTGTGATTTTTTATTATTGGCAAGTAGATGAACTGGGACACACTTTGTCATGCAGAGTGAGGTTTGCATAAACGAAAAACAACAGATTGATGGTGTCAGAGGTCCCATGTTTACTGTGCCGGTCTGCATCTCTTAGATAAATGAAGAATTAGCTGGCAGCAGGTGGATTGGGGAGAATCGCAATACAAGCATTACTTCCAAAATATGATTTAGCCCTTTACCCTCAGCACATTTACTTACTGTATTATATTTCTTAATATGCACTGGATTAAAAAAATATTACAGCTTTGAGTCTTCGTTGGGTAAGGCCCTATAAGCTTTGCACACCTGGATTTGAAAAGTTTATTCCATTCTTTATTGTGGATCCTCTTATACTTGGTTAGATTGGAAGGCAAGTGTCAATTAACTGCCATCTTCTGGTCTCTCCACACCTCTTTTATTGGGTTTAAGTGTGGGTTTTGGCAGGGCCACTTAAGGACGGTCAGAGACTTATCCTAAAGCCACTCCAGCATTATATTGGCTGTATACTTCATTGTTGTGCTGAGAAGTGAACCATTGCCCGAGTCTGTGGTCTCATGCACTCTGGAGCAAGGACCTCTCTGGATTTCGCTGCATTCATCCTTTCCTCAATTCTGACCAGTCTCCCTGCCTTTCTCTGCAGCTGAGGAGCACCACCACAGCACCATGTTTTACCATATTAGTGCACTGCCTGACCTTCAGATTTTGGCCCAAAGAGTTCAATTTTCATCTCATCAGTTAAGAAAATCTTCTTCTTCATGCTCTACAAGAGTGTTTTTGAATTTTTAAATGCCTTTTATTTAAGAGTGGCACCATACATCTCTGACTGATGGAGATGGTCGTCCTTCCAAAAGATTTATCATCTCATCAGTGGACTTCTGAAAGAGTGACCACTGGGTTGTTGGTTACCTCCTTGACCAAGTCTCTTCTTGCACGGTTACTAAATCTTGCTGGAGGGCCAACTCTAGGAAGAGTCCAGATGGCTCCAGATCTCTTCCATTTCACAACTATTGAAGCTACTCCTGGGAACACTCAAAGCTTGAGAAATGGGTTAACACCCTTGCCCTGATCTATGCATCACCAGAAGTTGACCTTCAGAGAGTTCTTTGGACTTCATGGCTTGGGTTGTGTCCTGAAATGCATTGTGAATTGTGAGACCTTCTATATGCAAGTACACGTGGGCCTTTCTTAGTTGAGTTTGCACAGATGGACTTCAATCAAGTTCTGGACACATCTCAAAGAGACGTAAAGTTAACAGGATGCACAATTTCAAGAGCCACAGAAAAATGTCTGCATAGGAATTTTTAATAAATTTATAAACCTTCCTTAAAAATGTTTCTACTTTGCCATTATGGGAAGAATGATGTCAAATATATCAATTTAAATTTAAACCCACACCACAGTAAAGTTTGCAGTAAGTGAAGGGGCCCCGAGTAACACCTCAATCTACTGTTTAGTACAGGCATACATTTAGTAGCTATCAACACTAAAATGATTTGGCAACTACTTATACTGTATGATTTGGAAATGTAATAAGCAGAGCTATAAGAGACAGAAAGGAGGAGTCCATCCTGCCATTGTGGGCAAAAAGCGTGAACTTGCACAAAGTGCAGGGAATTATGGAATGATATCCAGCATCACACAAACTTCCAAGAGTCAATAAAGGAATGTAAGGGCAAAGAGGGACCAGCATTCTCTTCACGTCCCCCATAACCTACCCCGATCCTAAGCACCTTTACAAACATGTAAACTATCGTTATTGCATATTACATCATAACAGGTGGAGAGGAGCCATAACTGCAATGAAGCAAACACTTCCTACGTGTCTCTTAACCGCCATGGGGCACACTCTCCACTGTTAACAGAAATAACCTATGCTTTCCAATTATTTGACTCCATGCCCATAAACATCTGGATTCCTTTCATATCTCTGTTAGTTAGAAACAGATACATATGCCTGCTGGGAAGTAGTTGATGCAGACTTATGGTGGGCATGCTGTGCCAGTTACACTGAAATCCCCCATTTCACAACTGTTAGCAGGTGCTCCAGATGTTCTCCACCATGCCTGCCTCTGCAAACACCTTCTAAAAATACTTATGGGTTAACAGCTAAAAGATGACAGTTCCCAGTAAAGCCAATACTAAATTCAGGCAGACATTAATAACCAAGATTGTTATTCAGTTTTTCTCTAACAAAAACAGTTTGACAAAAATCACATTCTGGGGCGTAGTACTGATTATCTTGTCACATGAAGTCATCATTGCATTTTTACAAATACAAACTTTATAACAAGAAAATACCAATTGAATGAGTGTATTTGATAAATTCAGTATCCCTTTACCTAAACACGAGACACAATTAGATAGAAGGCCATGACATACTACACAACTTTTGCCGCAATTTTTTAGGTGTAGGATTAATTTTTATTTATATGTAGGCTTGTAGCGGGTTGGTGGTGCACTCCTGCGAGAGCCGATTGTGTAGTCTGACATACCCAGCAACTCAGCCCAACTAGTCCACAACCCGTTCTGACAAAATTAAACAGGTTATGTACAATGCATGTAACGCAGCAACAGGTGCTTAGGACAGTGCAAACAGAAGAGAGACTCATCTTGCTAATGTCTCATGTTTTATATAACATGATAGAAAATGAAAAGAAAAAAACGGCAGGCACAGATTGTGGCTTTACTCACTATACCAGTCAAAACTTCATACAGCTTCAGCTCCTTCAGGCAGCAAATTATTGGCTGTCAGAAAAAGGGGCAAGTATGGCTGTGCTGGAAGGTCAGCACAGAGTTAAATAATATTATACATGCCCGGCATTTCTAGTCATCTAAACTGACATGACAGTCACAACCCAAACAGAAGACAAGTTTCGTAGGGTCACCAGCTTGCATGATAGGCACCTCACAACACAAGAGCTTCAAGCACAACTTAACAGAGGTTGAAAGAAACAAGTCTCGGTTTGTACTATGAAGAGGAGACTTTGGTCCAGTCTGCAGTAATCCACAGCCAGTATTTCAAGGCCCTATTTGGTCCTTAAATGAACGGCTTTCTGCAGCCACTTGCCCCATCAAACCTGAAGCACAAAGTCTCCTCTTCACAGTACAAACTGCGACTTGCTTGTGTTGACCTCCACTGTTAAGCTGTGCTTGAAGCTGTTGTGCTGTGTTGTGCCTGTGATCACACAAGCTGGTGACCCTCAGAAACTTGTCTTCTGATTGGGTTGTGACTTTGGGTCTACCACATCTCTTCCTATCAGAGTTTCTTCCAGTTACCAATTGCCTTTGGATTGTGTAGGACACCACTGTATTCACTGACACTTTGAATTTTTTTTTTGCAACTTCTCTAAATGAAAGGCCTACACTTGTAAGGGTAATACAGCTCTGTTTCATTTCATATTTTAATTGCCCTTTTCTTGCCATGATCACTGTAATATTGTCCAAGTCGTACTTCAGGGGGTGTAGTAACACAGTCTGGTCCAACTCTGCTTTAGGAGAGACAGAGGGTTTTTAAGTAATCAACAGAAGTTGGGACACCTGTGCAAATTGTTTATGTCAACTTGCAAGACTTAATTTACTTTAATTGCTGCAGAACATCTACAGATTGTAAACCTATCAGTTGTTCCCTGAAGAAGGGACATTTATAATTTTGTGATATTTCCTTCTTTCAGCGTTTCCTAACCTAAACTTTAAATTTAAACCTCTGGAAGTTTACTGCTCACCTTTTCACCATTTTAGGTCATTCATTGCATTTCAGCCAATTACATTTGAAGAAAAAGCTACTGTGGTGTTCTGCAACTTTTGACTAGCAGTGTAGTGTCATGCATGTGAGACAGAGGATCTCCTCACAGGATCGAACAAAGCATGTAATAACCTGGTGGGGCAAGAGGGGCACTGTCGCTAACATTCTCTTCTTCTTCTCTCTCCACAATGCTGAGAAACTGACATATAATAAACAAAAACAGAGACGTGATCTGGGAGAGCAATGAGTCAAAACTGTGCGATCAAAGAAAACCAGGCAACTATGAATCAAACGTACAAGACGTGATTTGAGAGTCGAAGTCAGAGCAAAGTCTAAATCAAAATACACAATTATACAGCTGGGAACTACTTGAGAAAAAGACAACACTAAGAGATTTTAACAAGGCTGTTTTATCCACTGTGTCATATTTATATTGTCACCAGCGCAGCAATTGTGTCCACAGGACAATGCAGACAATAATTATATTATATAATATCATCTACTGTTAAATTCTGTTCCATAATTGTAATATTTTAATTTTTATACTTTTTTGAGGATTACTTGTGTTCTGTTTTGTGTATTGTATTGTATTGACCCCCTTCTTTTTGAAACCCACTGCACGCCCAGCCTACCTGGAAAGGGGTCTCTTTTTGAACTGCTGGGGTGCTGTCAAGAGGCAGGGCCTGTTAAAGCCCACTGCCACACTTTTTGTGTGATTTTGGGCTTTACAAAATAAATTGTATTGTATTGCAATGTCATGTGATAAGAAAAAGGTAACAAAAACTAAACAGTAAAAGAAATGTTCCAAACATTAAATAAACATCAGAATTAGAATCCTTGCATGTGAAAACTGAGAAACACACACACAATACTGCATCATAACTCTATTTAACTGCAGCCAACGAGACTGAAAGTAACTTCCTGCTTAAGGTGACCTTTATTCAAAAAGTAGTGGAAGAGATGAGACTTGCTGGAAAGAATCAAATTCCTCTATTCTGAGGGCAAAAGAGGAAGACATACAAGTTCCTGTATCACACCCAAATCCTTCCTACGTGCACCCTCAAAAACAGTCCCCATAAGACACACAATACTCACACTGACTATCTCTACATATTTCCCCTTGGGATTAATAAAGTATCTATTTATCTGTCTGTCTATCTATATTTAAAGGGCTGTGCAAAATGACCTAAAATAAAATTTGAAGTTTTTTTTCATACCTAACACCTGATTTACAATATTCATCAATATTTCTTGAACAAAAAAAGGCATTATTTAAATGTTTACTTTTTTTCCCCCACACACATTTTGACAGCTTTATTTGTACAAACAGACATTTAGAGAAACAGGCTTTAGAGCTGGAATTGATCCCGGAATACTGCTCAGAGCTGTTAGCATGGGTAAAGTGCACAAGATAATTTTCCCATGAGGATCTGTAAAGTGTAAACCCAAGTTAAATCAGAACAAACAAATAAAAAGTGCAACCACACACACACACTAAAGACCTTCTCTGATGGCCCACTTGTGTGGTACAGCACATTAGAGGTTCATAGTGCAACAGGTTTTTTTTTTTTAAATCAAGATGGTGTAGCAAAGGCTCCGTGGGTGTGTGTGGTCATGTGGCCCCGAGGCGTTTAAAGGGGAGATGGGGCTGTACTTGTAGTTGACCGTGCATGGGAAAATTGTCTTTTTTGGGTTAGGGCGATGTGTAAAAATGAAAATCTGGATTCACTTTAAGCTGGATATTTACAGCAAGCTAGACTCACTCTCCGTCAACCTGCCTCACTCCCTCACACTCAAACACAGTAGCAAGATGGCAGCACAACTGTCAACTAGTGAGGAGATTGTGCCTAAAACTGGCAGTGACCCCTCAGTCATTTGGAAATGGTTCAGTTTTGTCAAAAAAACTGGTGTCCACTGTAAAGTCTGTCTAAAATCTGTGGAAATTAAAAGCAGCTGCACAAAAACCTACTCCAGCATTTCTGTCAGAGGCATGCAGCCAAGTGGGAGAAGTGAGCTGCTCCACAAAATGTGCAAGCTAGCAGCAGCTCTGAAGACCCTACTTAAAAGCAGGTAACAATAGCAATGCCATTTTCTCAGACCCAGACACTGATCCACTTAAGTGGTGGAAGCAACACAAAGCAAACTGGTCAAAAAATCTCTGCTACAAGTTGTGATGCCCAGGTTGCCCACAGCTGGCATTACTTCTTTAAACCTGGGTCACTGATAGTCATGATACCAAGATGGACTAGGATGAATGAGGACACACAACAACAGGAGTAGGTGAAAATCAGTGAATAGTGCTTTTTATTTCAAACATTGTCCCAAAATCAAACAAATAAAGTGGAGGAGTTCTTCCAAATAAATAATCTGTAAAATCATTGCATTTTTGAGGACATAAACTATAAAAGCAAAATGCAACTATAAAACATGCAGACATCTCTTCTTTCCTTTCTTGCCAGTCCAGCGAGTCAGTCTCCCTCTGCTTCACTATCTCCCCAGTTGGGTTGAGACACCAATAGTTGCAATCCCTCTATCCGGCTCTTGTCTCAACCAGAATTCTTTGATGACAGCCAGGACACTTGGAGTTTGACCTCCATCTTCCCTATGCCCTCCTCACCATCTACAGGATTCCTAGGAGTCCACACTATCACTCCCTGCTCCTCCATAGTGCTCAAAGTGGGACACTCCACCCAGGACGCCATTCTTCTTGTTCCCTTGTGAGGCCACTGACCACCTTCCCCCTCACCACCACACTGGCTCACACCCCCGATTCTGCCCGTCTAGCCACTTGATTCCTTTCTCTGTTTATCCTCCTTCTAACTTACCCAGCCTCCTTTATTCTGCCTTGAGTATGATGTCCTAATTACAATCCATAGAGTGTCCATGGAGAAACTTGAACCAACCATGCGCTGTAACATATTATATGAACATTTTAACCAACAGGGTGAACATTTGTGCTTGGTACACCCAGAGAGGGCTAAAAAGTGCAACATGAGATTCCTCACTAGACAGCCAAATGCATCCAATAACACGGCCTTTGCAAATACAGCGGCAGGTTCTTATAGTTTAGACTTACAGCTCCTCTCCTTACATAAGGCTGGAAAATTAAAAACTTCAGGCTGCCTAAGGGAAACACCTTCTGTAGCAAAGAACAACTAACACGTTTGTCAACTTCTCCCATCCCTGTGGAATTGCAAGAATACAAAAGAGATCCTGGCTGAAGTCTTTCAAGCCCCATAAAACCCAGTGAAACATTTATATAGGCAAACCTCAACACTTATCGTATTTTTCATATTGTGGGATTATAAAATTAAATATTCTAAATGAAAAATAGGCATACATTTTGAGCATACATGGGTTCAACTAAATTTCAACACATTAGACAACGTATGCGTAGCACAACATTCAGACGCGTTCAGCAACTAAGTTAACTGATATGATAGTTGGAGCATTTCACATTTTATTTACTTCATTCAGGAGTCAGTTATTACTATTTTATTTATTTATTAAATAGTTTTGTAACAACAGGTCATATTCAAAAGTAATACATGTAAAAGAATGCAATACCAAGTATTAGTAGATGACATTAAATATGTGCTTTATAACGTAACTTTACAATGGAGTTAAAAATGGATCGCAATGAAGCTTGTTCTGGCTCAATGGCTTTCACACACAGCAGGCTGCAATTCAATAATGTTTAAATGGCATTGATTGATGTGTGTTAGTAGTTGAGGGTCTGTGACTAATTCTTGTTCTATTTTCTTAAACAACATTTTTCAAAATATACCCAATACAGTAGTATCCAATAATTAGCAATTGAAAAATATCTATTAATACAAAATGACCAATACTGGTAAAAAAATCAGTACCGACATTAACCTATGAATGGAGAAAAGGAACTGAAGTAAGTTCCTCATTTAGCTATTGATATTGGTTTAAACACAGTAATTTATTCAAGTTATATAAATAAGTAAAAACTTGGAAAACAACTGATATGACACTAATGGTACACAATGGGCAAGAAGATCAGAGGACTGCCGTGATTGTTCATGTACTGAAAGATCACGGGCTGTGCACCAGAGTTTATGGGTTTAAGCTAACAAAGCCTCCGACCTCCTGATGCCACTGTACATTTTTAAACTATTTTAAAACAATTTTTTTAATTTTTACGTTACATAGCATAGTGTGTAGAGTACAAGTTCAAGGATGTTCTGCTCAAACTTTATAATGTACTGGTGAGGCCTCTTCTTGAGTCCTGTCTGCAGTTTTGGTCTCCAGGCTACAAAAAGGACATAGCAGCACTAGAAAAGGTCCAGAGAAGAGCGACCAAGCTGATTCCATGGCTAAACGGGATGAGTTATAAAGAAAGAGTGAAAGAGCTGAGCCTTTTCAGTTTAAACAAAACAAGATTAAGAGGTGACATGACCGAAAGGTGTACAATTATGAAGGGAATTAGTGCAGTGGATCGAGACTGTAACTTTAAAATGAGTTCATCAATAACAAGGGGACACAGTTAGAAACTTATTAAGGATAAAATTTCACACAAACGTTAGGAAGTCTTTCTTTACACAGAGAACCACAGAAATTTGGAATAAGTGACCAAGTAGTGTAGTAGACAGTAGGGCTTTAGGGACTTTCGAAAATCAACTTGATGTTATTGTAGAAGAATTAAGTGGATAATAACGGCGAGCTTCGTTGGGCTGAATGGCCTGTTCTTGTGTGGATTGCTCTAAAGTTCTAAACCTGTCCAGTGTTTATATCAGTTAGGGCAGCTACACTTTTCCCGTGTTTTCAATTAATTAAAACATCATTTAGCTGCTGGTTGATAATGTCAGTCCCTTACAATAATAATCTGTAGATAATATTAGTTCAGTCCATTCAGCTTTATATATGCTAACATAATTGCTCCCCTTTCCATTTTTATTCCAGGGAAGTGACTGTTTTTGTAATGTATTAGTTAACTTATCTAAAGTAGTAGGAGAAAGTGCCTGACTCACTCGCACTGGGCATCCGAGCGTCTATCAGACGAGTAGAAGAGGAAAATATACAAGTTCAAGGAACCGCTCTCAAGGTAAAACTGAAACAGTTCAAGTTACACAAAGTATTTCTCTTTTTTAAGATGGACAAGCTTGAAAATTTGTTAGTGGTCTTCAATGGAAAATTTTAAAAATGTGCACAGCACTATTTGTTCAAAATATCTGAATAAAAATCGAGCTGTCTCAACAAATTTGTGTGCCACATCTCAACCAAACTGGTCCACATGGGGCAGAGTTGCTTCATGTGGGTGGACAGACAGCCAGAAGCTTTTGGAAAAGGTCCTTTGTGCATTAAAAGTGAACACACTTGAAAATGATTTTATACAATGGAAACAGTAAATGTAGTCTGTTTTTAATAATGCCCTTTCATATTTCACCGGGTAGTAAGGGATAGAAAGTTACACAATTTTTGGCATATTATGCATTCATTTTCCAAAATTAGTTGCCCACATATCAGACATCGTTTTAGAGTAGAAAGAAAAAGATAGGAACAAAGTGGGTGGAGAGATGTGGTTGAAAATGAGGGCAAAAATGAGAATTAAACATCGCAGTAAAAAAAAACTTCTTACTATAGAGAAGTGAGTTTTCATATATTTCAAAAAAGTACGATGGCTTGGCATCACTGATAGACTTGAGCTATTTTCTAAAAGATTGGGGAGTGAATAGTAGGGATCAGAGTGTGAGGAGTCAGAGAGCATCTTTAAGAAGATAAGAGTGAATCAAGTGAAGGAAGCCAGCATTGAGTCTGGAAGTGGCGAATAAAACTCTCTCCACTCAGTTCTTGTCCTTAGCAGAGATACTGGCATAGCAGAAAGTGATAGAAAAGGTCAAAATACTATCAATATTGGACTGCTAGTATAAAGCCATTAACTGCCTCAGGATGAATGGCTTCTGGTGAGATTTCTTGAGTATAAGAGATATGATAACTCCCAGTCATACAGTATGATGTCAGAAATGCCAGTACCCAGAAACTTGAAGTTCATCACCACCTTTTCAACCTGAGCTTAGATGTAAAGGAACATGAAACAAAATACACAACCAGAGACTTAAAAGGAAGCAAATCAATTGTCTGGACTAGCCCTAGCCATGTCCAGCACCTCAATCCAATTGAGAAAGTGTAGCAGGAGGGCAAATTTAATATTAAACGACAGTGTCCATCTAAATTGAGGATGTAAAAGTAATGCTCTGATGACTTTCTCAAATGTCGCTGTGCATTTCTGTTCTTGAATTCTGTATGCTGGACGACTTTCACTTGCATTCCCATAAGCCATAGAGTTCATCCGCTGCTCAATTGCTCTGTACTCAGGATTGCCTCTTGCTGGTCAATGCAGTACATTCAGTGTTCATTCCATTTGATGCTCAGCAGATGTCACTGTTCTTCTTTTTCTCTCTGCCATTATGGTGCATTTCACTTGGATTTGGGGCCACTTTGTCATAAAAACCAGAGGTCACTTTGCCATCACTTATACAGTATATGTTTAATAAAGTCTGATGTTCAATGATCAAGAAACACAACACTTAAACTTAATTCTGAATTCTGAACACTTATGTTAGCATGTCCTGGAGGATTAATAATAGATGTGCATGCGGAAACTGTGCCTTTATTGAAATTAAACTTTTTTCATTATGAGAAAAGTGACTGCCAGGTTGCCTCTACCTAAAATTTAACAAATGTCTAGAACACATCAGGCTATATTCAGGATCAATTTTTGTTTGTCTATGTGCTTGTCTGCTTATTATTTCTCATTCTTCAGCACTTAATCACATTCTGTAACGTGCTTGGTGATCAACAGATGTCGTTGGTTTTATTTTTCTTTGTGCAATTACAGTCGATATCACTTTTTTTTTTTTTTAGAATTTGCTGTAAACAGAAACAGGTCACCTTGCTGTCCTTTATGGCCACCAGGTAGCCACTACTTTTTTTTTTTTTTAATTTCCAAAACATAGCAGTTCATAAGCTTTTAATCAAGACCCAGATCAAGGTTCTACACCAGAAGATCACGAGTAACCGTGTGAGTGATGGACAAACCGTTACAGATAGATAGATAGATAGATAGATAGATAGATAGATAGATAGATAGATAGATAGATAGATAGATAGATAGATAGATAGATAGATAGATAGATAGATAGATAGATAGATAGATAGATAGATAGATAGACTTAGCACCTAAGACATACTTAAATCAATCAAGAGAATATTAAAAAGAGTGAAGATACTTAATTCAAACTGTAACCATCAGTTTGTTCAACTGATCAAAAACATTTTACATTTATAAAATGGAGGCTGAATGAAATAGAAATGGCAACTAGTAAAATGGCACAAATATTAAAATAGAAGAACGTAGAAGAACACAAAGTATGTGTGAAGTTACAAAAAACATATACAGTCACCAGGAGAGCTGCTGATAGTCAAGCTGGACTGGGTGACAAGTGGGTAACTAACTGGCAGTTAAAGAGAAGAACAACCCATCATAGCGGGTGTCAGCCCAAAGAATCCAAATATAAATCACAGCAAAGATGCAAAACGTAAACGTTCAGGACTCTGAGACCGAAGGAGAAATGATTCACTTGAACTGACCTTGACAATGGGAGTGGGTCAAGTACTGACAGGACTGAACAAGCCGTAACCCTGAGAGCGCCGCAACTAACGTGGAATTCAGATATGCTGCGGGCTTTTTGTCACAGCACTGAACCTGCTAAGCAAGAGTTTTGAAAAAAACATGTCTTTATATCAAAGGGAAAAAGGTGAGAAAGGAGCCACAAGCCAATGCATCAACAGTAGGAAATGACTGGAGTACATTGCTCAGCCAAACAGAAATAAAATAAATATTCAGGGGATGAACAAATCTTACATTAAAACATATTGCTATCTTTAAAATTAACAAAAAGAGAAATTTTGCAAAAAACATCCTATTAATGATACAGTGCTCAAACACTAAGACTGCTTGGAAAGTAATTGTTGAATGAGCATCTCCAGTGCAACAGATACTGCTGTGGCCAGCAATTAGGAAACTAATTACTCTGAAAAAAATATCAATAAAAAAAAATCTTTAAATTCAGAAATAAGCAAGAGCATGCTAAAGCAACAGGGTGTAATCTTTTACTCCAGAGGAAAGGAAGGCTTGCACATATCCAAACCGAAAAACTGTGGTGTACCATAATTGAGAAGGAATGTATTAAATCATTGGAAAAGACTCCTAATGTTTAAAGCTTGCAGATGTGTACCATGGTGTCAATGGTGTCTTTTCTATTTACAAACACAAGTGTACAGTCAAACCTGTACAAATATAACACCAAACATGTCACCAGTGCTGCAGCCAGATATAGTATGTCTGCCCCCCGCTAAGATTGGTTTAGTAAATGCAAAACATCCTTTCTAAAAGTAGGCTGTGGCCTTTATGTTGAGAAAGGAGAGACTGACAGTTTGCTACATTCATGGACTAAGGGTTACCACTTGAGATGTCTCAGCTTCCCACATTGTATTTTATGCATGAATTTCTGGTTGGCATTTCAACAGAAAAGTGAGTTTCTCGTTGAACTGTACAAAAAGAGGTTAAAGGGTTTGTTTATATTTTTTAAGAAAATAAAAAGCAACTTAACATATTAATGTTACGCATTCTGTCCCGAAAAATGTAAAATTGGAGACCCAAGCCCTCCAAATCTAGCCGTAGCCTTGAAGTCTTCTGTTTAAAAAAGGCTTTCTCTCTGTCTTTAAAATAGGTTTTGGACTGCAGGCACAACAAAGCACTCCTGAATCTTCAGAAAACCCCGGGATTAATTAAGGTACAGAGCAATGGTGTAAAAACATTAGTGCTTTGTAAAAATAATAATGAAGAGCATAAAAAAGTACTGTATATACTCACATTTAAGTTCTCCTGTGGATTAGTAGGGACTTGACTTTAGAGTATAATTTCTGGCATTTTATAAAGTTGGTCATATAAGTCAAATGCGGAAAACTCATGGTATTAATACAAGGGATTATCATATAATAACGCCCACCTGAGAGAGTAATCTCGGAGGACACTGGCTTTTTTTCTATGTATTATGCCTATGTGACCACACGGTAATACCCAAACTATTCGGAAGCGATGTTTACACTGTTTTCTGTATCTCATCCCCTCATACATCTTTATCGTAAGAGCATCCCTTATCTATGATGGAGTGTTCAATCAGAAGAAATTATGAAGCTGGTTTTGAATTAAAAGTTGTTGAAGTAGCGAAAGAAATTGGTAACTGCGCTGCTGCAACAAAATTCAATGTGTCTGAGAAACTGATGTGAAATTGGAGGAGGCAAGAAGATGTGGAAAAAACAAAAACAATTAAGTGTCGCATGTTTGAACGGTCAATTAAGTCGGGGTCTGATTTTATGATCGATATTTTCTGTTTCAAGACCCGATTTATACGCAAGTATATATGGTAAATACAAAAATATCAAAGAACAGGTAATAAAGGTATGCTTAAAAAGGCAATCCTGAAATAAAAAAAGCCAAATCCAGGAGGGAGAACAGGTCAAAATCCATAAAAACACTCCTCATAATTAAACTCCTCAGAAACTTAATGCTGATATGGAGGTTCTGACCTTCTGCCTGGGCTTTCATAGGGAGAGGATGGTCCTTCAGCTGTCTATTATGGTGGCTGCACCCCTTAAAACTTAACAGGAAAGGGGTCACAAGTAAACACATTAATATAATAGATAAATAAAACAATGTTCAACATTTAATGCAAAAAATATATACCAAAACATACAAACAACACATAGAACTCTGGCTAAGCATTAATAATTTAAGTTTGTGTTATGCTTTTTATTCAGTGATACTTACTGTCATGAATATGGGGAATTAAGGACTGATGTCTTTTTAATTTACATGTTTGTGACAAATGTTTTCTTATCATTATTAAAATTTCTTCTGTATTTAGAGAAGTTTGGAATTCCTAGTCTTTATTTAAACAGAATTATATTTTGTTAACAAGTTATATTTAATTGTTTTGGATTTAGCATTTGTCCCATGACATCACTTTGTTTTGCCATGGTTGTCTCCCTTGTGTGCATTACCATGTCGCCACGTCAAGTTTATAGGGTCTATTTACTGGATACTGCATACAGCAGCAGAAACATAAATGAAATCAAATAAATAACAAATAAAAATAAATGTATCCATTACATCAGGTGGAAGCATTGTGAATCACCTGATAGCAATGCCACTGCTGCTTAAGTATTTAATCAGCCACACAAAACTGAAATGTCCAAGATTCTGGATTTCCATATCCGCAATCAGAGTGTTAGTGTGGCTTCTTTTTGAGTTGCAGCTAATGAACATTTGCATGTTTCCTTGACTACAATTTTTGGTTCACATATCATACCTTGTTACACAACCTACAGTATCTGTCATCCTGTTTACTGGTTTGTTGTACAATATGTGACTAGAAAATGCATTTACATACACGTGTGTGCTAAGTGCGGTCGCTACTTGTTTCTGACCACCTCTGGAAGAGGTCCGAGAGATCCGATTACAAGAGAACTTATATCTTGTTTTTAATGTGGTCCAGTGCATTCCAGTCATAGTTGGATTACTGAAAATGTGTGACAATAAACCCAAATAAAGATTAACACGGTCCCATCTACCAGAATGGACTTTTTTTAGTCTGAGGTCTGTGTCCACTAGAAACTACAGAAAAACAACTGATGTATCCTTTTCATATTTTTGGGTTTCTCCTCGCTTTTAGTAAAATCAAATGAGACTTGCCTTAACATTGATGAAGTTTATGACATTGTTTTTGCTTAGCCGGTGCTTTTATCCAAAGTGACTTACAGAAGAGTTCAATATAATCAAGTAAATATCAGTCGGGGGGACTGTTTGGGAACAAATGGTATAGGACAAGCTTACAAAGCGAAGAGGTCAGAACAAGATGCAAGATACTTACAATTTCTAGACTACAAAAGCCTAACAGCGAATATCAGTTAGACAGAAACTCACCAAATAAGAGTCCTCAAACACTTCTAAAACACATTGAGGGAGTCTGAATTTCTGGAGATAGGCAGCTTGTTCCACATACTAGCAGCCACACATGAGAGTCTGGACTGAGATCTGATGCCACACAGAAGTGGCACTACCAGTTGCCATTCATCATCAAACTTGTATTTGTATTTTGCTCCTTGAATTCCTTTAATGCATTTATAATGGAATTTTTTTTAAATCTAAACTAAATTACTTACTTTCTTTTAACACATTTGTGCTACAAGTATAACAGAAAGAGAAGCATTATAATCCAAGATGGTGGTGATAATTAGTGAACAATTGCAGCACTGGGTTTTCTAATGGCTGCACTTCAGTCCTTTGTCAATCACTGGTTGCTGTTTCAAAGAAAAACAGTTACAAAGAAAGATGAAAAACAATCAGAGCTAACAGTGGTTAACAATTCACTTTTGCGCAATGACATGGCACAATAAATCTGTGCTGCCAAACCAAAATTAGATTAGCCCTCCACAAAGCTCAGCCAGCCTGAAGCCATCAAGTATTAATAAAACAACAAACATCATATAGAGGAACACGTCTAACCTTCATTCAACATTCAGCTCCACATCTTGGGCTTGAAAAGTATTCTCTCTGGCGCCTCGTTCATTTGCTCATTTAATTCTGGCCAGCTCTGGGTGTGGATGTCATAGGATTATAATTCTTCTCAAACTATGACTATATGCAGTAATTTCTCAAAGACTCCTTCACTAGAGTTTATCAAATGCATTTTTGTGGCAAGTTGGAGCAATAAATGTTTTAATTCATAATAAAAAAGAGACAGTCTGTAAATAAAATAACTGCAGTGTATACCCCCTATAACATAAATCACATGGCTGGTCCTCGAGTAAGTAAAGCTTAAAATTCAAATAAACTCCAGGCTGTTCAAGTATCAATATACTGAGAAGGAAAAAACAAGGGCTAAAAAATACAGTTTTTATTAGTGAATGAGATAGTATTAGCCTTTCCATGATTTAATACTATAGCATATATTGATTAAACTTTAGCATGTCACATCTAGAAGAGTTACCGGAGTATGATCAGTTTGACGTGAGCAACAATTAGGAGAAAGGAACGCCCACGGATTAAAAATCCATAAACGTACTGCTGCAAGCCGGCACACAAACCAAACTCAGTTGTCAGGTGAAAAAGAAAAGCCAAACAAAGAATTTTCTCCTTTCGCTTTTTCTGGCAATGATTCAGTTTACATAAATTTCTTAGAAAATAAAGCATACTTACAGAATACAAAAACTACAAAACAGTCAGACAGCTGACAACGCTTTTGTTCCTTGTTGAAGATGCACTGCTTTATGCATGCAATTTGTTTTTAGGAACATCTTTCTGTTTGTAGTGGCACGTTTAAGTGATTTTTCTCGTTTGACTGAAAACAAAGACTAAACCCTAATTAGATGTTCTATATCATTGGTTCTCCTCACATTGTCAACCCAACAGAGCTGGTCACATATAATTTAGGACAATACTCTGCTACTCTCAAATACTTGGTTGTACACCATACACAGGGCACTTTTGAACCTCGCTCATTTCCTCGTTTCAGTGGAATAGCTTTTCTAAAGCTGACATTTTTCTTTGTTATTTTGGCAAGTACTCCAGTGCACATTCCTCCAATCAACACTGTTTTTAGATTTTATTACTCACATTGGGGATGCTCCCACAAGGGTTTTTTTTAGGCAGATTCCAATCTCCAATTTCACTGGAAATTTGTTCTTTGCCCTTTTCAGATTTTTTTTACACTAAACTCAAGTATAACATGATACTGTATGTACAGGTAGAACTTCGCTAATCCATCTCTATATTTCAGTTCCTTCGCTAATCCAGCATTAGTTTTGGATAAGTAATAAAATTTTGACTTTGGCATTAATACCAACTTTCGGATGTCAGTGCTGGTACCAAATCAGTTTTAAAGCAATTGGGTGCTCCATGAAGTTGCGGATGCATCAAAGCAGTAAGCATTAAGTATTCACCATGAACTCCAAATTACTTCACACTTTGTATCACATTGAAGCAATGAATCCCGCGAAGTTGCAATTGCTTTGAAACAAAATTAGAGAGGAGTCCCCTGTGACTCTTAAGCTAAACAAGCTATTTTTTGGTAAGCAAAGAGTGCAAATTCTTCTTCATTTATTCTTTTTCTAACAAAAATATGAGCTACTGCACTAAACACAAACTAGCTCACTTGTACACACTCAGACAAGGAGTTAATTAAAAGACAAAATTAAAAATTTTGAACTCATTGAAGCAGCTTCTCTTTTAATTTCTGCAAAAGCAAATACCTCTCTCTTTTCTTCCAGTCCAAGTTTAGCCGGGCAACACATACTGTATGTCTGCCTCTCCTCTCCATGCAAAGAATTGCTTCTCATATTCCCTTTACTATGTTTATCACTCAACTTTAATGAAAAATCCAATATCCCGGACTTCTCTCTCTACTAAGGCTATTTCCAAAGTACTAAATTTTCATTTAAAATTTGCCTTTTAAAATAAAAATAACCCCTTTCCACACTAGCATTTTCACATCATTTACAAAAGGATCTTTGCCCATACCAAAATGACTGAACACACACATGTCATAGATGTTCACCTACACTGAGCATGCATGTATCGGCAAAAAAAAAAAAAAAATTCTTGAATGCAGCCATCCTCAAGATTAATCACAAAACTGTAGGAGCTAGCAAATGATTTGCCTTTTATGCGATTATGTACCATTCAAACTGCACAAAATGCAACTGAAATGCACACAGGTAAGTAACTCCTTTGTGTCTACTATATTGTAATATGGTTTTCTTCTGTGAAGGGAGATCAATCAGGAAATGAAACATTGTAACGAGCAGGATCTAAGCAAGAAAGCCTACATAATAAGCATAAAACAATCAGAATGCTCTTACACGTCTGCATTTTGATCCAAGCCCGCGTTTTAAAGTCTATGGCTTTGGAGAGCATTTTCAAAAGTTACTATTTCTGGAGGTTAAAAATGCTGGGATAGTGTGGACAAAAGGCAAAACAGTACACTAATGTCTATGTTTTTAAAAGAAAACATAATAGTCAGTCTGGCTGTCCTCTGTTTACAAGAAGTCCCAACTTTAAAACAATGTGCACACATCCTCAACTCCCATAATACTTTGCGTAAAGGAACACCACAACTATCTCTATATATAATCTTCATTTGGGTCTTGATCTTTGTTTGTCCGTGAATGAATTAGACAAAGTACTAGATGGCAGTAGAGAGACAGCTAAAACATAGGCATTGCATTAAGAATCTCCTCCAGGCTTATACTACTGAAGACTGTAGTACTCCAGTCACACCTCAAAATGCAGACATTCCAACTAAACAAATTGTGCTTTAAATTAACTAAAGAGATCTTCATTTAGATCTTGATCTTTGTCTGCGAATTCCATGCATGCGTAGACAACCTTTCAGTTTAGTACGTTGTTGTTACTCACGGATGTCAACAATGTGCCGGAATAACGAAAGGGGTGGTGGACAGTGTTACGCTAATTAGCTCCTGAGGCCTGGTTAGAGAATGAGATTGCCGAAGATAAAAGGTACGTGCCTATGTAACATATGAATGAAAGAAAGACAGTGGGTAAAATGAATGACAACGTAACAGCACGTTCCGGAAATTATTATTGTTACCTTGTAGCCGGCGAGTGCTGCGCGTCTCACAGTTGTACATGCTCACATTTCAGTGAAGTGATCTCTATTTATGCTTTAAAGAGCCTGGATACCTATGTGTTCCCCTTTAATAACCATTGCTCCGTGTATATTGCCTTACTCTTTGGATTGCCACAAAGCAACCTGTGAGATTGGAGAAAGGTTGAGAAGACATCGTGAGAGGAAACGACAGCGTCCTGAAAACGAGATGGACTGTGAATGGACAGAAACAGAAATGCTCCTACACCACCACATAATTACGATTCGGATAGTGATTCCGAGTGGGCCGTTCCTATCGAATCAATGTCCAAGGGTTTTCTTTTTTAATTCTGTTTCCCTTATAAAAAATCATAATGCTGTGCAACAAAGGGCCCAGTTCACGACTGGCAGCCGCGTTTAAACAGGGAGCCCTTCACAGACAACTTTAACACGCGCAACGAAGTTGGGCGCACATAGCTAGTATTACCATAACACTGGACAAAAAAATTTTTCTTTTTTTTTTTAGATAATTCAATTAACCAATCAAGTGATTTGAAGTAAAAAATTAGCCTATTTATATCTAACTCATAAAAGTGATTTAATAAATTTTAGACAATGAACCAGTAAGCTGACTTCAGCCTTAACACTAGAGAGAACAGTATCAGGCAGAAATCTTTTTCAAAATTACAAAATTGGAGGTAAAATTCTACTTCACATAAATCAGGCATGTATATAGCCTATGATTAGAAATCTAATTCCTGTTTAACTGAAGTAACAGGTTTAATGCCAGTTCTAAGTAGTCCTCATGGGTGTAGGATCGAATGCGGCCTTCTGTGAAGTTTTGCCCACTCAGCGCTGGATCATGCCTTGCACTCGATGCTTCTCCATGAAACTGAATTAGATGTTGGCATCAGTGTAAATTGTGGACTGAAAAAGGATCATGTCCCATAAATCAGAAACACCAGAGCAATACTTGATGTAAACTCGGAAAATAAAAAAAGATATATTTCAATCTGGACAGACTGCATTGCAGTAACTTTATATCATGGGATTTTAAGTTTGTCACCTCTACAGAGTACACCTGGGCTTTAAAATTATAAAGCACAGAGAGGTCCCGCTTCCAAGTCTCAGCCAGTCCTATGGTGCAAACATATTTTGATGTGCCAAACAGGCACAAGCAGGGAGGTTTAAGATCAGGAGGAATGTTTGCCATTTAATAAGAATGTGAAAAGATGAAAAAACAGCCAAGGTTCGTCAAAGGCAGACTTGCCTTACTAATTTGGGAGTGTCCAACAAGCAAGTGACAGGGTACAGTTAACATCACAACATTAAAAATAAAAACACAGTCGGCACCTGTAGACTCACCCAGAAAAGTGAGATTGACATGGTATCAAGTCAGGGACGGCTCTGTCTATTTTATTTTCTCCTCTACGGATGCAACAATATTTTAATAAAGGTGTCTTGAATATATACAATTACACCCTATGGTTATAGACATTAAATGTCAAACTAGTAGCCACGTAAGACAGAGACTAATTGTGGGACACAGCATGTTGGGTGATGAGGCTCTTTAAAGTTGGGCCTTTAAAGCACTGTAACAAAAAGAAAATCAGAATTATGACAGTTATTTTCTATTTGCTTGAATAAAAACATTTTAGCATTAAACAGCAGTCATGGGTCTCATGTTTAAGACTGAATGGGACAGAATCAGATGCAAAACAATACATTTAGAGTACAGCAGAAGAAAAAGTGCTCTGAGTACTCTAGTAGATCAAAGTGCAGAACAATGGACAGAAAAAAAACACACTACGTTGTGAAGGGGTCTGAAACTAAGTGTGACTAATGAAGATAAGAAGCTAACATTTCAAAATTACTTAACACTAGAATCCCTGAAGCCTATTAAAAAAGTCATAATCCCAGGCCACCCTAAATTCCCTTGCACCTCTTCATCAGCGTCTTTGTTTTGCAAATGTGTCGATCAGCACTGACAGCAAACCGCCTGCTATCCCATCCCTGACAGACGCAGCTGAAGTTCTTCCAGCTCAAGTCTCTTTATCTTGGTGTGAGGTGCCCGGAATTGTGTCAGGTCACGTTAGGGAGCATGCACTGGTACGGGATAAATAATATTTTGTTATTTGGAATACATACATTTCATGTGTGTTCCGTGGGACAATGTCGGATGACAGGAAATGAGAGGCAAGAAATATTGAACACATAACTAAAACAGAAACATTTTTTCATGTTCTACTAATAATTGGCAAAATTTAGACATTAAGTGTATAATGTGTGAAGACTAAAGCGCAAATATCAAATAAACACTTTCAAACAAGGTGTAACAAAACAAGTACACTTTTATTCAAGAATATAAACAAAGAAAAATAAATGATTCAGTTTGTATGTTGTGGTCAATGAATAAAAACCGAAGCTCTGATATCAATTGACAGAAAGTCAACTGTCTGCTTGGCTGGTGCAGAGTTAACAGCTGCTGCCACATAAGCAAAAGGTTACGGGTTCGAGTCTGGGCTCTCCTCATTTTGAGCAGTGAGCTGCTATTATTATTATTATTACTATAATATAATAAAAATATACATTGGCATTGAGTCTGTAACATTCTGGTGTAAATTTGATGAGAAAGCAGGCTGCTTGCTGCTTGTGCTGACTGAGACATTTACAAAACAAAGATACTAATGAAGAGGTGTGAGGGAATTGAAGGTGGGCCAGCATTACGACTTTGTGTATCGTGGACTGAGTGAATTATCTCATGCCTAGTTATAAAGGTATGAGACGGCTACCCCAAGTAAGATTACTCTGTTTTCGTTATCTGCTCAGTTCTAACAGTGCCATCAATTCAAGGTTCTTCACCTGTTTCTGATAAGACAAAGATGTAGGTGAGCATCTGATTGACTCCAAACATTTATTACTGCATACCATGACATTAAAATAAAATGGATACAGACCAGGGCAGCCCAGTGGTGCTGCTGCCTCACATTGAGACCAGGGTTCACATTTCGGGTCCTCAGCTTAATAAATAATAATACATTTAATTTATATAGCGCCTTTCCCATGCTCAAGGCACTTACAGAATATAAGAAAGAATGGCAGGGTATACAGTGTATAGCATTGTACAAACCAAATAAATAAATAAAGAAGATTAAGACAGTAAATTCAGAGAAAAGCCTAACAGACAACATAATTGATGGTCTAGCACACACACACAGGTTACATAAGCATCTTGACAGAGAGGTAAACTGAAAGAAGGGTAATAAAGTCAGGTAGAGCTAAAAGCCTTCCTGAACAGATGAGTTTTGAGTTGTTTTTAAAAGAATTCACGGACTCAGCTGATCTAATTAATTTCGGTAGGTCATTCCAGAGTCTGGGCGCTATACAGCTGAAGGCCCTGTCACCCATGGAGTGAAGATTAGTGTGGGTTTGATTGTCAGAATCAGAGGACCTTACTGGGTAGATAGGCACGTAGTGATGGAGATGGTCACTGATGTAGTTTGGCACAAGGTTATTTAAGGCTTAGTAGAATTTTATATTCAATTCTATAAGAAACAGGAAGCCAGTGAAGATGGAGCAGGATGGGTGTTATGTGCTTGCATGCGTTTCTTCCCACAGTCCAAAGACATGCAGATTAGGTAGACTGGAGAAGCTACATTGGCCCAAGTGTGTGTATGTCTATGTGTTCACCATGCAATAGACTGGCACCCTGCCCAGTGGTTGTTTTGGGATAGGCTCCAGCTTCCTCACAACTCTTTTCACGAAAAAGTAGGTTTGGAAAATGGATGAATGAATGAATTGATATGGCACAGCATTACCGATCACTAAATTCAGTTTCAACACAAACTGCGAAATGTATGGCAAAATAGTGTGGAAGACCAGTGAGAACAGTAAAACAAGTGGCAGAGTTAATGTAAAGTTTATCTGCACTGACCCCATCACAGAAAAATGCAGATAAAAGAAATGCAGAGAACTCAGCTGAACAAACATTTCAGGTCTCCTCAGAGCTGGCTGTTTTGTTATGTTGTTTAAGTAATGTCTCTAGACATCAGACATGTGTTCAAAAATCAAAGCAGATTTAATGTATGATATCTTGAAATGAAACACATTCTATACAAAGGCTCTGAAGCCAACAGCTGGCTGCAATTTTGTATGTAAAAAAAGAAAAACAAATTCAATGCTAAGATTTTTTTTCACCTTGAAAGCAAATGCATAAGTTACAGCAGGTGGCCCACCTCAGTGATGTGGTTGGCTTCTGTATAAGAAAGCACAAAATATTGAGTGTATAAGGGAGAATCCCAATAGATGCTTTGTGTCTTAACATCAGCAAGGGACACCCTACATGGTGGAGGTCAGAAAAAGCTGGTCAGTGATATCCATTAAAATAACCGAGTGAGTGAGAATTGTGGAGGTGAGATGTAAAGAGGGCACAAAGGGCGAGCCGACTGTTTTCTGAAATCAGGGCATTCCCATCAGACAGGAAAGCATGTGTACATGCTCTGTAGTGGGCATATGGAAGGTGGGCTTTTTGTCAATTATGCTAAATATCTTCTACTTTGTTTTTGATGTATTTTAACAAATCTGTATCCTTATATGTGATTCTTCTGTACTTAGTATGTGGTATAATTTATACTTACATTTGGCCTTAAGAGTTATTGCAGCACTCTGTGTCTACACTTGGTGGGGGGGCACTGTGCAAGAGCAAAGTAGTCTGTACTATGGTATTGCATTTCTAAGGTGGCCAAGAGAGACTGGCCAGCTAGCTCTGTGAAGAGGATTACCTGTGTTCTGTTTTGTGTTTTGCATTTACCCCACTTTTGACACCCATTGAATGCCCAACTGACCAAGAAAGGGGGTCTCTGTCTGACTTAGGTTTTCCAAGATTTCTTCCTACAAGATTTTTTTTTTTGTTTATCTTCTTAGGGAGTATGGAGCTGTCAAAAAACAGGGCTCGTTAAAGCCCATTGAGGCATTCCATGAAAGATTTTGGGCTAAACAAGAAATAAATTATTGTTGTTGGGTTCTTGAAACTTCTTAAACAGTCCTGTCTTTATATCAGCTGTCAATGCTGGTGTCCAAAGGTAATCTACTGTCAACACACCATGCTTTTTCATGGCAGGCAAGTAATCATTAGCTCAGTAAGCAAAAGACAAGCTCTGTAAATGGAGATTTTGTAACAAAGCATTCATTCAGGCCTTTGTAAAATTAACTTGTATACATAATTCTACTGTACATCTCATTCTGGTACGACTGGCTGCCATCCAGAAAAAGTGCCATTAAAGATCCAAGCAGTGCTACACACTGCAAACAGACACAGACAGCCTGCTGTGCACGGACACTTCCAGATTCTTAAATGGCAGTTTAACGTCTTAAAACCGTGCTCTACTCTAACACTTAACATGGAAATAAATCACTAAGCTGCCATAAGAAAAGGAGTCCAACATTTCTTTTTAGAATCTCATGTGGCAGATAATGTTTCTGGAACGGAGCAATGAGCCTAACTCTTTTATGAAGATGTTAGGTATGCCAGTCCAAATGAAAAACTGCCTTTCCCACTGGGTAGGAAAAAAAAACGTTAAACTAAATAATCAATTCATGTTAAACCAGCAGTCCTTATTAAAAGAACTGTGAGAGGTCTCATTACGAGTTTGGCAGTGAGAATTCAGATTTTCCAATAAGCAATGTCTGAATTCAAAAACACTGTAGAAGTTATTCTGCATTTCATTTAGCAAACAATTTAGGAACCAGTGGCAAACTGCCCCCGATTCGCTCTTCAGGGTCTCTCATGAAAACAAAGTTTTCAACTGAAATATTAAACATGTCAAGACTGAGCCCAAGCACTGAATACTCAAAGAGCCGAGTGAGGGAGATGAGCGCACGGAGACTCATCAGCCAGCAGAAGCGGTGAAGTTAATAATGGAAAGTCCATACGCTTTCAGGCTGTTAAGGACTAAATAAGTTCAGAAAGCAAAAGCGTATAAGAGAATGTTTTACAAAATCCAGCTGACTTATGGATTAACTTAAAGAAACAAGTAGATATCTACTATTGGCTACTTAGCACTAGTGCTATGAAGCCCTGCTTACAAATATCTGATGACTGAAGCATAAAATGGTGGATGTATCAGAACTTGGTCAGAGTTCACACAGTAAAGAACACAAAACCATTTTCACGTCACAGGGTTCCAGTGACAACTGGTGAATGAACTGGACTACCTGGAACAAGGGAAGTGGACTACAATATTGGGTACTATGGAGAAATAAATAGAACTGATGTTACACAGGTAGCAATATGCAAGCACGAATGACAAATCAGAATAAAAGCCCAAAATAAAAAAGGCATGCAACTCTACAACAGTGGTTCCCAACATTTTCTATGCCCTGCACCCCTAGAAAATATTCAATTTATGTTGGCATCCCCTACAAAAGTAGTATCACATTTGAAGATGAAGAAGTCAAATTTCTCATTCTTGAACCATTAATTAAACCACATATAGTACAGATGGTGAACAAATTAAACAAAAAAAAAATAATAATAAAAGTTTTTAACTCGGTGTATACAATTTAAATTGAGCAATTAACCGTTATAAATAACAATAATGTTGTAAATGATTCCCCGTGAAGCTTAGACGCTTGATTGATGATCCAGGGTATCAAAGTGCCACAATGAAATAACACACGATCAACGATCCAAGGGTTTGGGGGATTGGAGACCCCATGAAGCAATAGGTGCCTGCATGCCGCTAAGCAATGAAATGCGGTCGACGAGATTTGGCCCCCGATAACACCCTTACTGCCGTTCAAAAACAGATGTGCTACACAGTTAAAATTGCTGCGCTACTGCCTGATCCGCCAGCAGGAAAGATGGGCTGGGTGTAAGCAGCAGGTGTTGCATCCAATTCAATCCCCCTTGTCCCCCTCGACAAAAATGTCAATCAAACCTCGAAATCAGTGAGGTTTCACAATCAGGGCTTGCACAGAAATCTTACTCTTCTCTACAGATCATTGCAAAGCCCAAATTCCATTCTCTTCAAAAAAATAAATAACTCGCCTTCATGAATGCCCCACCAGCAGCAAAGAAGCCATGAGAATCCACAATTTCGCAGCTCATTCCCAGGTGACAATTGTGTGTGCAATGCTTGATACTTTTCATATCATAGAACAGGAGCTTTGACTAATAAATGACCTACAAATGACAGCACATTGCAAGACATCAATTGCACCACGATAAAGGAGGACAACACACCTTACTCAATGTTGACGAATAACGACGCAACCTTCCTCTTTGTCGCATCCCCTGAAATGCCACTTCACACCCCAGGTCGGGAACTCCTACTGTACAATAAGCACAATGACTTCCATTGACCCAAATCTGTATTGTTAAACATGGACTTCTCAAACTGACGCACACTTGTCCAAAAGCATAAAGCATTTTAACAGCAGGCCTTTGGTGTTCCTCTGAAGATAAAAATATTTTAATTAAATAAAAAGCCTGCAGAATAGCAACTCAGAATAGCAATGCCTTTCTCTTAAATTTCAAGTGCTAATTAGCTACATTGCTGTTTCTGGACTGAGTGTGAAATGCAAAATCTGCAGTGTTTTTTAATACCAAAAATGATAGGTGTGATTAATATTTGAATTATGCCATTTTTAGATAAGCCTCAAAGCTTATTTTGTTGCGGTTAAAAACCAGTTAATCTGTATTTATTTTATTGATGCTGTGTGGAACAAATGAAACTATTGTACCTTAAAGTACATTTTAAAAAACAGAATGGGTTACCAGTTTGTCTTCTTACTGACTGCGGAAATGTAGAACGATTTATTCACTGGCCATGCTTGTTACAAAGCACGCAATACAACACTCTTTATTGTTAAGTTACACCAACACAGATCGAGGTTGTCTAATCAAAATGCTTTATTCATTCATTCTGTAAACCTGCTTGTTTCAAAGACAAGTTATGTTGCCCTAATGCTATTACTAACCCCAGATGGAGTGCCAGTCCATCATAAGGCACCGTCACACACTTTCATGCCAGAATCATAAGTTGAAATCAGATGACAAGTGGATACAGAAATAAGCCAATGTACCCAAAGAAAGCAGGTGGACACAAGGAGAACTGTGAAGACTTTATAGGGTATAACTAGGTTATGATTTAAAGTCAAGACTCTGGAGTTACAAAATAGTAGCACTAATCACTAAGCCACTCTCTTTCATATAACTGTGTGCAAAATAATAACAAAGAAAGTGTACTAACCTGATGAAAAGCGAACAAAAAACGAAGATACATGATATGGACAAAAGTTTATGGCCATCCTAACCATGACACTTTTATGAGCCTGTCGGACATCCAATTCTGAAACCATTGGCATCAATATGGAGTTGACCCCCCCAGTGTGGATGTAACAACCTCCACTCTTCTGGGAAAATTTTAGAGGGGGAATTTGTGGTCCATTCTGCCTGTATACTTGGACGTATGCATATTCAATTGCATTACATGTGATGTTGAAAGTGGTTTCCATTTTCTGCCAAACACATTTCAGAAGAGCATTTATGAGGTCAGGTACTAATGTTGGATGAGAAGACCTGGCTCACAATCAGCATTCCTATTTGGGTTGAGATCAGGGCTTTGTGCAGGACACTCAAATTCCTCCACATGAAACTCATCAAACCAAGCCTTTATGGATTTCAGTGAGTGAGCAGGGGTATAGTCATGCTGGAACAGAAAATGTCATTTGTATACAGTAGCATTAACAGTTCTCTTCACTGGAACCAAGGGGCTGACCCAAATCTTAAAAAACAGCCCCACACCATTATCCCTTTACCAAACTTTACAGTAGGCACTATGACGTCCTAAATACTGTTGCAGACCATGTACACTCCTTCATGGCAATGGTATTCTCTAATGGAAGTGGCCTCTTTCATCAGGATAATGGTTTAAGGAACATGACAAAGAGTTTGAAATGTTGACTTGGCCTGTAAATTCTCCTGATCTCAATCCAAACAAACATCTGTGGGGTGTGCTGGAAAAATAAGCCAGATTAATGGAGGCCCCTCTGGTATACTGGGTCCACAGCTCATGTCATGAGGCCAGTTTTAAATAAATAATTGCCGCGCTTGCAGCTTAGCGAGGGGGCGTGGTGGTGGAGTGGCTGAAGCAGTTCCCAGCGGAATTCGTGGTGTCGGCATTTTTCACCTAAGTGCACATTTGAGAAACTGTCCACATCCATAATTGTTCCCAGGAGCTGCTGATTGCTACAGCTGCCACGTCCTCTTCATAAATAGAAGCGTGAGGCGGTTTAAGGGGAAAAAGAAAGAAGAAAGGAAAGCGAAAAAGAAACGGTGGTTACGGGAGGGAGGAAGAAAGCAGGAAGCTGGAGAGAGAACCTGTGTGAGTGAGCAAGAGAGCGAACGCGAGCATGTGCTCGCAGGCAGGCAAGCAGCTGGGCAGTCAGCCCTAGTAGTGGTGTTTGGGCAACACTTGGTGAGGCAAAAGGAAGCAGTCGCTCCAGCTGAGCGATCAAGGAGCTGGAGTGACCAGAAGTAGGATGGCTGGACGCGTAAGACCGAGAAGGCACCGGGAGTCGGGAGGCTTGGGCGGTGAATTCCCTAACGTGGGCATCCTGGTCGCCAGGGAAGCCAAATCTCAATCTAGGTGAGCTGAACCAGAGCCAGGGATCGAAAGGCCACCAGATCAGTTGAGTGAGTAAGAAGGTTAGCTGCAGGTATGGCGACTTTCCTGTTGTAAAGCCCAATTGGAGAAGCAGGGGAGCTGACAGGTAAAAACACACCGGGCTTTGTTTTTGAAAGAGGCTGTTTCCAGCATTGTTTTAACCTCGTTTTAAAGGATTGTTTTTTTTCTGTGTTTTTTTAACCTCCACAGTAACACCTGTTTTTATGGAGTATTTATTTAATGACTTTGGAGGAACTGCACTTTATTTATTTGAACACTGTTTCTTTTTGTTGTTGATTTTTAATAAAAGCACTTGGCACTTTTTTACACCATCCCCTTGCTCTATTTGTTGTGCCTCACTGCCAAGCTCATTGGTGACATTACCGACGGTGTTGGGTTCAAGGGCTCCCAGACAGACGATGGGAGCATGCAGCGAACTCGCATTGTCACAGCCCCACCTTACAACTTCTAGGACTTAAAGGATCTGCTGCTAATGTCTTGGTGCCAGATACCACAGGACACCTACATAGGTCTTGAAGAGTCTGTGCCTCGATGGGTCAGAGCTGTTCTGGTGGCGCGAGGGGGACCTACACATTATTAGGCAGGTGGTTTAATTGTTGTGGCTGATTGATATGAGGGTTTCAATGTCAGTTAAAGAGCACAACTCTTTGTGAACGAAGGCACAGGGAACTGAACTTTTGAGCCATTATTTTTATCTTTAGGCCTCTAAAAATGTAGAACAGGAAGCTGATTTTTGATCTGTTATCAGTGGTATACCACTGCAGAAGGGAAAGTCCAGGATGTGACAAAATTAATCAGTGGACAGCAGGATCTGGGCACTAGGGCACCAAATATGTCTTATAAAAAACAGAATGAGAATTGTAATACAGGTAGTCCCCGGGTTATGTACGAGATAGGGACTGTAGGTTTGTTCTTAAGTTGAATTTGCATGTAAGTCAGAACAGGTACATTATTTTAATGAATGCTATTGTTGACCGAATGTAACCAAGTGCTCCGCCAATGAATGATGGAGTTTCACCTCTCTCTGACCTTTTTATTATTTCAACTTTATTTTCAGTGGTGATGGTATTTCTCTTCTTTACCGTATCACCAGCACTTGCATCAGATTCGTGTTTCAGAGACATTGTTGAAGGGTGAAGACAAAAGGTTAAGATGAGCTCTTCTGCACAGCACTGCACACGCTATCACAGCAGGAAGGCACCCCTTGTCAACAACTCCATTTCAGGAAATATCATTTCCTATTATTAACATTTTTGAATTTAATCTTCTAATTTTGTACTTTATTCTTGCGCTTGAATACATACAATAAATGCTTTTCATATTAATTCAGTGTAGAGTCTTGTATCTTTCTGGTCTCATAGGTTCGGGAGGTGGGTATTACTTTAGGGGTTTCATTGAAAGGCTGAGCAGGGTTAGGGATGTCATACACAGGTATGTGAGACAATCCTTGCAACAGGTAACCAAACTTGTTAAAGTCTCTAACACCAGGGATATGGAACTGCCAGGTGAACCTTACAGGACCTAGGGTCACCACTGCCCCCAAAAGAGAGATGGACAACCTGGGTATCCCTTAAGGGCCAGTTCTAGACACCCTGTGGAGTTATTTATTGCAATTGGGCATATTTGTACTAGATGTGAAACAAACAAAAATATTATAAGAAACAGGCCTTATAGTACAGGGAGATTCATTCAAAAGAGGTCCAGAATATTGTGTAATAACGCTCACTAGGATGAAGCAATCTGAATGAAACAACATGCAATGTGCTCCTCAGTGTATGAAGCTTCAAACAAATCAGGAGGCCCCTGCGTCAGAGCAATGAGGTGGGCGCCATTACAGCCATTGCAAAGTTTAACCTCCGTTTGCAACTTCTGGGTGCATACTGCTCGTACCCCTTCGCTAAGTCACTCAACTTCTCATCAGGATGGTGGTGTACATTATTGAGCTATTGAGCTGCGCGTCTTTATGGTGCGAACCTACTGGGTGACCAATTCGTTTAAGCGATGTCAGAATCAACAGGATGATTGTGAGTTAATGGAAGGTTACTTCCAGCAAGATGGAGTAGCATGTTACACATCGGCAAGGAGCATGGCAGAAATTGAGTCCTTCTTCAGCAACAGGGTAATTTGAAAGGGGCTTTGGCCACCACCAGACTTCTTCCTTTGGGGTATGCTCAAAAGAAAAGTCTATTGGAACAATCCGCACACGGTGGAAGATAATTGAAGGAAAACATCCAACATGAAACTGCTGCTATTCCATTCCAGAGACGCTTGCCGATGCGTTCAGGAACATGCAGTGCCATGTCAAAATGTGTCTGGCAGAAAACGGAAACCACTTCCAGCATCGCATGTAATGCAATCGATTACACATACATCTAGGTATACAGCGTATTTTTTTGGTTTAGATTGCTTCATCCTAATGGGAGTTACGACAGAATATCCGGGGCTTCTTTCAAGTGAATCTCCCTGTATTAATAACACTGGTCAACAGAGATTTTGTCACAGAACAACTTAGGGTGCTTTAAAAGCATTTTTCATGATGACTTCCAAAGTGGACTCTGTACATCTGCACTATCAGTCTTTTTAAAGGCTATATATTTAGTATAAAATATTTAAAGTAATTATTTAGGTGTACAGTTTCTTTAAGTAAATTCAGGATTAAAATGTTTTTATTGCTTTTTGTGAACATTTTATAATTTTCCAGTAGGATATAAACCAAGTCTGTTGTGCCAGGGTTTGTAACATGTTAGACATGTTGACACAAGAGCCTGCCCCCTTTATCTGAGGGCACTGCTCCATGCAAATCGGTAACCAGATGTTAAAGTGTAAACATCGACGGGACTGTTCACATCTTAAATATATTGATTTCATGAATTCTCATCTAGACTTTTACCCTGGAAATCTCAGAGCAGTCTGCAACAAGCATGGTAAACAGTTTCATCAGGACATTTCAGAAATGGAAAAGTGATACTAAGGCAACTGGTATTACTGCTGGATCCATAAGGGGATATTCCTGCGGCCGAGTGAAGCAGAAAATTGTACACTTCCACCTTTTACATTCTACAGGGGCACCATCGACAGTGCTTTGACCAGCTGCATCACGGTCTGGTTTGGGAACTGCACTGTCTCTGACCATAAGGTCCTAAAACAGCATACAAAATCATTAGGACCTCTGTGCCCACCATTAAAGACACCTTTGTAAAGTGATGTACCCACAAAGCCTATAGCATTGTGAAGGATTGCTTCCTTCCCTCCTATGGTCTCTTTGTCCCACTTTCATTTAGATGAAGGTACTGTAGCACTCTAACCAGTTCTGTCAGGTTCTGCAACAGCTTCTACCCCTTAGCTATGTGGACTCTGACTTTGTGCTGCCCCCCAGCCTCAGATCTACTCCTAGTAGTTTTCTCGCATGCAGTACATTTGCTACACTTGCTACCACTGCTGCTTTAATTTATTTACTTGTTTAGTTTGTTTATTTACTTACCTATTATTTATCTATTTATAATACAGTTATTTAGCTGCCATGCACTTGTCCTGTGTTTATGTATACTGTAACAAATTGATCACCATCTGGACTATTAAGGTGTGTCATACCACCCGAGAATTGGGGCGGGGCGGCTGGGCGGGGGTCGTGATCGCTAACCATGTGATCTCTTTATGTCTCTACAGCTCCAAGAAACTGGCCCATCAGGGCAACTGAATTCCGCATCCCAGCGTCCCAGAGGCCCCATCCATGTGGACCAGCACACTATAAAACTGAGACATTCCCAGAGGAGGGAGTCTCACTTCAGGGAGAAGCCTCCGAGTGACGGAACTCCCCGTGACTGACCCTTTATAATACAGAGCCAGCTGGCCAAGACGGCATTTTCTAAGCCTGATTTCTATTCCGCCACAGAGTGCTTGTTTGTGTTCAATTCATTGGACATTCACATTAAACATGGTGGCTTAGCTGGCACCCCAACCTTTCCTTGGGATACCAGCTGCCCTTCTGTTTATCACAATATGTTGCACTGCAGCTCTGGGTTACTTTGTGCCACTGTAAGCTGCAATACACAGTATGGATGGGGTGACAATGAAGTAACCCGACATTCCCAGCATGTATATATGGTGTGAAAAACTATTTGCCCCCTTCCTGATTTCTTATTCTTTTGCATGTTTGTCACACAAAATGTTTCTGATCATCAAACACATTTAACCATTAGTCAAATATAACACAAGTAAACACAAAATGCAGTTTTTAAATGATGGTTTTTATTATTTAGGGAGAAAAAAAAATCCAAACCTACATGGCCCTGTGTGAAAAAGTAATTGCCCCCTTGTTAAAAAATAACCTAACTGTGGTGTATCACACCTGAGTTCAATTTCCGTAGCCAACCCCAGGCCTGATTACTGCCACCCCTGTTTCAATCAAGAAATCACTTAAATAGGAGCTTCCTGACACAGAGGAGTAGACCAAAAGCACCTCAAAAGCTAGACATCATGCCAAGATCCAAAGAAATTCAGAAACAAATGAGAACAGAAGTAATTGAGATCTATCAGTCTGGTAAAGGTTATAAAGCCATTTCTAAAGCTTTGGGACTCCAGCGAACCACAGTGAGAGCCATTATCCACAAATGACAAAAACATGGAACAGTGGTGAACCTTCCCAGGAGTGGCCGGCTGACCAAAATTACCCCAAGAGCGCAGAGACGACTCATCCAAGACCCCAGGACAACGTCTAAAGAACTGCAGGCCTCACTTGCCTCAATTAAGGTCAGTGTTCACGACTCAACCATAAGAAAGAGACTGGGCAAAAATGGCCTGCATGGCAGATTTCCAAGAAGCAAACCACTGTTAAGCAAAAAGAACATTAGGGCTCGTCTCAATTTTGCTAAGAAACATCTCAATGATTGCCAAGACTTTTGGGAAAATACCTTTTGGACTAATGAGACAAAAGTTGAACTTTTTGGAAGGCAAATGACCCGTTACATCTGGCGTAAAAGGAACACAGCATTTCAGAAAATGAACATCATACCAACAGTAAAATATGGTGGTGGTAGTGTGATGGTCTGGGGTTGTTTTGCTGCTTCAGGACCTGGAAGGCTTGCTGTGATAGATGGAACCATGAATTCTACTGTCTACCAAAAAATCCTGAAGGACAATGTTCGGCCATCTGTTCATCAACTCAAGCTGAAGCGATCTTGGGTGCTGCAACAGGACAATGACCCAAAACACACCAGCAAATCCACCTCTGAATGGCTAGAAAACCCTCAAATAAAGCTGAATTACAACAATTCTGCAAAGATGAGTGGGCCAAAATTCCTCCAGAGCTGTAAAGACTCATTGCAAGTTATCGCAAACGCTTGATTGCAGTTATTGCTGCTAAGGGTGGCCTAACCAGTTATTAGGTTTAGGGGGCAATTACTTTTTCACACAGGGCCATGTAGGTTTGGATTTTTTTCTCTCCCTAAATAATAAAAACCATCATTTAAAAACTGCATTTTGTGTTTACTTGTGTTATATTTGACTAATGGTTAAATGTGTTTGATGATCAGAAACATTTTGTGTGACAAACATGCAAAAGAATAAGAAATCAGGAAGGGGGCAAATAGTTTTTTACACCACTGTATATGGTGTATATATATGTGTGTGTGTGTGTGTGTGTGTGTGTGTCACTTAAAATCCTTGCATGAGAAAATCCGATTAGATATTTGAATGGAGCAGTAAAAATACTACAAGATTCACCAATATTGATTCATATGACAACAAAAAGTTGAATTGTTCTACCCAGTGCAATAGTTACATATTAAAAGCAACAAGTCTAAGGGTAATAAAGTTTGCTAATACATAATTTAACTTATTACCTTTCCACCTTTCTTCTCAGGGTAACACCAGGTAAATCAGCAAACAGATCCTTAAAGTGCCACTGATATTCATCATCTCTACCACTGCCAATTTCAATAAAAATATTGGCAGGCTGAAGTGGGCAGGACGTTGGATTTTTAACCACAAGGTCGCCAGTTCAATTCCTTCTTTGCACCTATTGTGTGACCCTGAGCTGGTAACTTTATCTAAGCGTTTGATGGTCCAATTGTGAAAATTACATAAATAAAATCAATTCTAATGCAGCTTGATCTTGTAGGTGACCTTGGGAAAGGTGTCTGCTAAAAATAAAATACACTGCGGTCTGTCATTATGTGTAATAGAAGATGCACATTGAGAATCCATTAATTATCTTCAGGGCTGTCCATCTTTCAGAACAATGTGAAAACTGTTTACGTCTGGAGTTTGTACACTTCCGTACAACTCGGCAGATCCTATCAAACAACTGAGCTGTTATTATTGTTCAAAATGGACAATAGGACATATGAGGGAAAAATCCAGGCAGGGTGAATGGTGCCTATCAATCTAACATGCACATTTTTGGCAATTGAAAATTTGGAGAAAATCACAACATCTCAAAGAGAACATATATTGTACTCTGTCTATTACCAAGACAAAGACTGAAGCCAGGTTTCTAAAGCTCTGAACTAGCAATTCCACCCACTACACACCTTGTATTGTATTATGATAGATAGGAACCAAAAGGCCATAAAAACTGCATGACCATCTAAGTCAGAGTTTTGGGGGATACCGATCTGATGTAGACAATGTGTGATTTTGGGGGTGGTTAAACCTTAAGCCCATATATGACTCATCAGTAAACTGTTTAGAAACACTGCCAAAATTTGAGAATTTGATTGTTTTATAATTATATTTAGTCCTTCATGTGTTGTGAAGTTAATAACATCCACCGCCTTTTTCCATCCTTAATACAAGCCCCCAAAGATATGCAGTGTGTATATGACCTGATATGTAGTACTTGCTGTTGCACCACCAAATAATACTGCTTCAAATTCATTTATAGCAAACTGCAGGAATAAAACCAAACTGGCACTTTATTGAGAGGCGTCTGTTACTGGATTGCATGCAGCTCACTCCTTTCTGATTGGCTGAATGACTGAGTCACGCTAAGGACCAACGTCCAACCACATTTGCTTCTTGCCTTACACCCAATGCTCATGTGACCTTAAACTGGGCAGAATAAATGCACCCCTCTGCACATGCAGGATTGAATGTATGCCTAAAACGTTTGATTAGATCTTTAACACTCGATTGCAAGTTGAGCTCATCCTTAACTCCTTCCTCACTAGATGTCAACAGCTGCCGGAGCACACACATGCACAATGTTACCAAATAAACCCAATACTTCAGTGAAACAGCACAGTCATTTTTAGGTGCACTCACATATATTTAAAAAGCCCATATCTGTCTGATTGGCCGCATGATACAACTCGGCCCCTCCAAGGACCAATTTTTTGAGATGTGGCAAACTTATTCTTCAAAAAAAAAAAAAATGGCAAGACAGTTCAATTTTCATTCAGATATCTGAAACAGACTATGCACTACAAAGTTTTAAAATTTAAAATTTCCCTTTGAAAAGCATTGGGGAATTAGCAAACTTACCCATCTTAAAATGGAGACACGCTCTGTATAACTTCAAATAGGAATTGGTTTTACCTTGGGGGCCAATAGCGTGATCTTGTATAATTAGAATATTTTCCTCTTTTACCCATTTGACAGATGCTTGGATGCCCAATGCAAGTACATCAAATGCTGAGCAGAGATTGGGAATACGCCAACAGCTCATGTACCAGCGCCCTTCCCCTGCTGCTTTAGGTAGGTTTAACAAACAGAGTACAAAAGTAAGTCACTTCTCTTTAAATAAATGGAAGGGGAAAGCAATTATGTAAGCTGTAGCTGCGTCTTTTCCAGGTTCCCAAAATCAAGTAGCTACTGAGTTAGCCGTTTAGATCCAGCATGAGTCAAACATGTAACAGAAGAAATTCCTCAAAATTTTAAAAGAACAAATTACAAAAAATTGGAAAAAGTTATTACACATGCAGAATAAAAGGTGAAAGGGGAAATAAGGTCTGCTCTCTGTTTCATTACAATCTTACCTTTCTCATGTTGAACTTTGGTTACCTTCTATACTTAAAGGTTGTGTTACTTTTATATGGCAAAGTTACTTAGGCTTCACTCATTGTACGTTCAATATGTTTCAAACTATTAGATCTGCACACCTTAACAACTGCAAGGCAAAACATAAACTGAACTAGTCTCTAGTCAGAATGACAAGAATTAATTAGAATATTCCATTGACAATTTAGCTTTTAGGGGTTATAATTGAACCTTCCATTGTTTTGGCCTACCTAAGAAAATACTTGTATCAATTTAACCTAACTAACTAATATATGTCTCTTTCATAGGCATATACCAGACTGAACAAAATGATATTACCTGCAGATTATTACGATAAAGAATCACTGTTATCAACCTGCAGCTAAATGGTGTTTGAACTAATTAATAACACGTGAAAGGTGCAGAGCCCCTAACTGATATAAACACAGCACAAGTTTAGAAATGAACAGTGGTGGTCGGAGGTGGGAGGCTTAGGTGGCTTAAGCCCCTCATCTCTGGCTCCTAGCACCTGATCTTTCAGTGCCAGATGTACACAAGTCCCTGATCTTCATGACCATCCATATTCCCTTTATTCAGTTCCTTACCAAAATCATACTTATTTATTTTAATAAATTTAACAAATTACTGCATTTTAAGATGTATTAACAGCTAATGATGGCAAACCAACTCAAGCGGCTTTTCTCCTTTCATTGGGTAATATTTATACTGATTTAGTGCTATTATCTGTCATTTTGTATTAATAGGTGCTGCTTCAATTGCTGATTATCATATACTTTCAAAAATGTTTTTTTGTCACAGACCTTCCACCACCAACACACATTAGTCTATGCCATTTTCACATCACATGCATTGGAATCAGAGGTTTAAGAAAGCTATTGAGCCACCACAACCATATTTGTGCCCCATTTTTGAACTCCAATGTAAAATAAGCACTTATTTAATGTAGTCTTCTAACACATAGAATTGCATTGTTATCGCTGTTCCTTTTAAATATATGAACCACTGCTACAAAACCGAATGTTACGCCATAAACACAATTGATAGCTTGTCTATTTTTGGGGTGAAGAGAATACATTAATTCATTAAGCAATGCAGGTATTTTTGCTTCAGTAGAACAAATACAACATTTCACTAATCATTATTTAAATAAGTTACCTAACAATGTAATACATGTCACTTTTAATGTGTTACCCTGAACACTGGACACTTCTAGAGTCCACGTCAAGTGCGAATTTCAACCACTGGGATTTTCAACTACCCAAGAAATTCAATCAGCGCGTGTTACTGAAGCAGCCTGCACTTGTCACTGACTGTCTTACAAAGCACTGTGCTTCATTCAGGTGTAAGATTATGGACTGAGCTGTTCTTTATACTATTGCAAACTTCAGTATTGTGGTGGGTTTTACTTGAAATTCCAGTAAGCTGATTACTTGTGGTACAACCTAGAGATGTTAGCCATACATGCAGTATTACTTCATTATTCTGTCTAATACAAAATCTGATTTGGCCAATAGGAACAAAAAATGCTGGGGGAAAAAAAAAGAAAACTGAAGTTTATTTCTTTTTTAATATTTGTAAAAAAAATATCCTTAAATATCTTTAGGTGATCATTTTAATGCTTACATTACATGTCACACTGGATATGAATGTTAAGTATTCATTTTTAGCATTCCACTAATAGCAGACACTCTTGTGTGGCAGACATTTTAAAGTGAGGTACGAAAACATGGTATGCATTGCCCAAGGCAACCTGCATGTCAGCAGAGAAAATGTTTTGGCTTCATATAAAGATAAGAACATTTCACATACAATGTTCAAACTGGGCTTCACTTAAAATGTAACTAGTTTTAAAGAAATTAGACAAAATACTACAATTCAGGCGCCATGAAGTTTACGCTGCAGCTAATGAGTCTCTTATGTCAAAAGACACAATACCAGTGGCGCACCAGTACAGTGCTGAACCAGTATGAAATGGTAAATGTCAGAAGAGAATGTAAAATACAGTACTTGAAAACTAAATTTTTAGAGGTTCATTATTGAAGATTACAAATGAATTGATAATCAGCAATAGAATAATGCACATTAAAGGCCTTTCTAGGCCGGATTACGCAGTTTTAAAGTATTGCACGCACACCTTTTTATTTTATTGTGAGATCTGCCCTCATTCAAAAGAGGCAAAATTTTCTTTTGTAAACTTGCCCTTAAGTAAACAGAAAATCAGAAATCACACAAAGCAAAACAAGGCAGATGATAAGAAAGAAAGAAAGAAAGGTACTGATGGAAGCTGGTGCCATTTTTTTTTAAGGTAAGAAGGTGTTATTTCATAAATCTGCAGATTCAGTTGTTACATTTTACTTAAGTCTATGACTTTATAGCCTCTGCCAATATAACAATAAATTAGCAGGACATGTTTTTAGGTGGTCATTTACAAAAGTGTTGGTCGTATTTATTTGGCACTTTATTCGATTACTTCAGATTCTTTAGGTCTACATTTTTAAAATTTTTTTCTTCCAAGATAACTATGATGAACTACGAGGATAAATTAAAAAGTAAAATCGATCTGAAAATTGCACGGTAACCGCAACGGATTGAAGCTTATGCAATTCAACATGCTCGCGATGGCTTATGCAGCGCTCTGCCATTATTCTACTTGAAGCCAACATGGACACTCTGCTACGGGATTGCACCATTCTTGAACAACATGCCATAGTGAGATTTCCTTGGGCAAAGGGAATGAAGATGTTCGGAAATCACAGAATGGGCTCAGGAATACTTCCAGAAACCATTGTCAGTGAACACAATCCACCGTGCCATCCGCCGTTGCCAGCTGAAACTCTACAGTGCAAAGAAGAAGCCATTTCTAAGCAAGATCCACAAGCTCAGGTGTTGTCACTGGGCCTGGGATCATTTAAAATGGAGTGTGTCAAAATGGAAGACTGTTCTGTGGTCAGACGAGTCACGATTCGAAGTTGTTTTTGGAAATCTGGGACACCATGTCATCCGGACCAAAGAGGACAAGGACAACCCAAGTTGTTATCAATGCTCAGT
Source organism: Polypterus senegalus (assembly GCF_016835505.1). Lineage (NCBI taxonomy): Eukaryota > Metazoa > Chordata > Cladistia > Polypteriformes > Polypteridae > Polypterus > Polypterus senegalus. Next base: position 131,571,251 of record NC_053165.1, read on the forward strand.
TCAGAAGCCTGCATCTCTGATGGTATGGGGTTGCAGGAGTGCGTGTGGCATGGGCAACTTGCATGTCTGGAAAGGCACCATCAATGCAGAAAAATTATATTCAGGTTCTAGAACAACATATGCTCCCATCCAGACGTCATCTCTTTCAGGGAAGACCCTGCATTTTTCAACAAGATAATGCCAGACCACATTCTGCATCAATCACAACATCATGGCTGCGTAGGAGAAGGATCCGGGTACTGAAATGGCCAGTCTGCAGTCCAGATCTTTCACCTATAGAGAACATTTGGCGGATCATAAAGAGGAAGGTGCGACAAAGAAGGCCCAAGACGATTGAACAGTTAGAGAGGCCTGTATTAGACAAGAATGGGAGAGCATTCCTATTTCTAAACTTGAGAAACTGGTCTCCTCGGTCCCCAGACGTCTGTTGAGTGTTGTAAGAAGAAGGGGAGATGCCACACAGTGGTGAAAATGGCCTTGTCCCAACTTTTTTGGGATTTGTTGACACCATGAAATTCTGAATCAACATATTTTTCCCTTAAAATGATACATTTTCTCAGTTTAAACTTTTGTTCCGTGATTTATGTTCTATTCTGAATAAAATATTAGAAGTTGGCACCTCCACATCATTGCATTCAGTTTTTATTCACGATTTGTATAGTGTCCCAACTTTTTTGGACTCCGGTTTGTAGATGTCTATATGGTAATTCAAAACAGCACAAATGATAGAGAAAAGAAAAGCACACTCAAGCCAGGGATCAGACCTCAGCTGAAACGTAACTTGGGGGACACAGTCCTCTCCCCAGGTAGCCGGAGGTAGAAGCTGTGGATAGCTTTCAGACTCGACTAAATGAAAATAAACCTATACATAAACACTCTGTTGGTTTTGTTTTAAAATATAAAAAAATACACTTGAGGGGAAAAAAAAAAACAATTTTTAAAAGCTGGAACAGAATCAAACCTCCAAAAAAATAACAGCTCTTGAAAATTCAACTGTTACCCTACTTTGCTTGAGCAATCTGCTTGTGGTTACCTGACCCAGTGTCGGACTTTATGACAGTCTAGACAAGATGAGCCACCCAGGGTATTTTCTTTTGTAGGCAAAGGAAGCAGCTGACTGAGATGGGTTACTGTATGTTAATAATATGATTACGCAACTCTTCTCCAAGATATTCCAATGTATTTATGCATTTAAATGACAGAGGCCTGCTTAAATCCGAAGGTGAAAGTTCCACTATTGTAATTTCGACTGTGTAGAATTTGCCATCTGTTTTTAGTTTCACCAGGTGAAACAGTAAATGCAGTTTGCTTTCTGACAAAAAGTTACAGAGAAAGCTGACCTAATTAAACAGCATGGAAGCTCTGGGTAATGAACAAGGATTATTAGGCTATGAAGTACAGCAGTAACTCGTTGAAAATAAAGCGGAAATAAGTGAAATGTGCGACACGTGTACAAGCAAACTAAAGTCAGCAATATGTCAAAGATTATACATTTCCATTTTCTTTACTTCTCACTACTAACTAAGAGCAGCTACTTTTCCTTTACAATACAAGAAGGAAGAGGAGAATTACCCTTTTTTTAAAAAAAAAAACAAAAAAAAAACAAGCATTGTTCAAAAGGGAATTAATTTTTTGAAGCCCTCCATAAAGTTCTCTTTACCATCATGCAGTTGTGCACACTAGTGAATCTCACCTCTAAAATGCCCTAAAAGCACTAAAACAGTTTATAAATATCTCAAAACCAACTCAGTCCACCAGAACGCTAACTCACGGGCTTTCCCAATAAGAACACCATAACACTCATTACACGATGTCCTAAAAAACACTAGCACCAACCAACGCATCATGGATCATCTTTATGTTTGAAGCATCTTTATTTTTTTGTTTTAAATGTTATACAGCATCATCCATAATGTTTAGGATAAAAACACCTTTTTCTACAACGCACCCTTCTGCTCTACAGTTTAAATTACAAATAAAACAATTCAGATGTGAATTGCACAGTGCACATTGCAGACTTTAATTTAAGAGGAGTTGCATACATTTCGGTCACACCTCGTAGAAATGACAACACTTTTCTACATGATCCCCCAATTTCAGGGCACCATAATGTTTGTGACACAGCAGGAGCAGGCCTATTAAAGCTGATATATTAAGGACTGTGATGTATATCACCTGCATACAATGACTGCTTGAAGTCTGTGATTCATACACATGACTAGGTTCTGAGGGTCTCCTCTGGTGATGCTCTGCCAAGCCTCTAATGCAGCCATCTTCAGCTCTTGCTTGTTTTGGGGGTGTCCGAGATGTTATGAGACGTACGCTGACACTCTTCGAGAAGCACAAGAACAGGGCAGTGGGATCCATTGTAATACACGCCGGGGTAAACGACGTGAGACACCGACAGTCAGAGATTCTCAAGGCGGACTTTGCAGCACTAATCAAAGCCACGAAAGAGAGGACCCCGTCTGCAAGAATGTTCATCTTGGGTCCCCTACCTATCATTAGAATATCAAACGAGTATTACAGTCGTCTGCTGGGATTAAACACATGGCTCAAAGGCTTCTGCGAGAATCAAAACATCGGGTTCATAGACAACTGGGACCAATTCTGGGAGAGGCCACGTTTCTTCAAGTGGGATGGTCTGCATCCAAATAGATTCGGCGCCCAGGTCCTCTCCGAAAACATCACTAAGGTAATTCGTCTCTGTTGACTCGCTATTTCTACTCCTAACCCTTTCCATAATGCTTTGCTAAGACATGATAATTCTTTAACAAAGACTCCCGCAAAAGTGCACCGCATTACTACTCTAATAACTAACTTGAATGCATATAAAAAATCTAGGCAGTGCAGCAAACATACGAATCATTTAATTACAATTACACCTTTAAATGAACAAGTTATTAAATCTATACAAACAGATTATAGATTAAATAAAAAATACACACAGAATAAAAATAACCTAATTTCTATCTCAGTTATCCATAACGCACATAAAATTCAGCTCTGCTCTTCCGAAACATTAAATATGTCTTTATTAAATGTTAGAGCATTAACCAACAAGACGTTTTCCATCAACGATCTTATTAGTGATAGGAAAGTTGATTTTTTTGCACTAAGTGAAACGTGGCTTAGCTCTGATGTTGCGGCTGTTTTAATCAAATCTGCGCCTCCAAATTAGAGCTTTGCTCGTGCGGATAGCCAAGGAAAAAAAGGCAGCAGTTTAGCAAACATTAACTCGAGCCGGATTAAAATGTAAAGAAGTCCATTTTGGTAAATTCAATTCTTTTGAGTATCTTGGCATTGTTATTCATGGAGTTTCTCAGTTTCTAGTATTATCTGTGTATAGACCTCCTAAATACAATGCGTCTTTCTTTGAGGAATTCTCAGACTTGGTGGCAATTGTAATTATGAACTATGACATGCTCCTAATAGTTGGTGACTTTAATTTTCATATTGATAAACAGTGTGACCCAAAAATAAAAGAATTCATGAACCTCCTGGACTCCTGATTTGAGACAGCTCGTTAATCATCCTACACATAAAGCAGGTCATACGTTAGACCTAGTAATTAGTAAAGGACTGAAAGTTGATGTGAAGCAGATCCTTGATATTGGTCTAGCAGACCATTTTCTTTTACTATTTAATACAGAAATAATGGTATAAAACATTCACGAGAACCATATTGTTAAAAAACACTTCTTTGATTCATCAGCAGCATCAAAATTTACAAACATTCTAAGCAACCAGTCCGTTTATAGTGCTAACTGCAATAGCTAGGATAATGTAAATAGTAAGGTGAGAGCTGCTGCTGACATAGTCGCACCTGAAAAGACAGTTAAAAAATCTTCTAGCACTGTTATACCATGGAAGACCGAAGGAGTGTCTGATTTAAAGAGAACATGCCGGAGAGCTGAGCGTAAATGGAGAAAAACTAAACTAACTATTCACTATGAGATATTGAAAGTTAAAATAACAGAATACAAAAACACAGTCTGTCTTGAGAGGTGCTGCTATTTCTCTAGAATTATAAATAACAATGCTAGTAATTCCAGAGTCTTATTCTCTATGGTTGATCGTCTGCTAAACCCAGGTAACTCAATAGAATGCCTCCAGAATACTTCCAGTGAAACCGGTGAAGCTATTGCTGTATTTTTCACTCAAAAAATTAATGATATTAGAAATAATATAGTATATCTCCCCAACACTGCAGATCCTCTTAAGCCCCAGTACTCCGTTATAAACAAATTAAATTCTTTCACCAGGATAGATTTACCTGATTTATATAAAATAATTTCTCAACTGAGACCACCTACATCCTTGACCCATTACCAACAAGTTTTTTCAAAGAAGTATCGGGCGTGCTAATTGATAGTATTCTTGACATAGTAAACTTGTCATTAGATACGGGGTCTTCCCAGACTGTCTTAAGACTGCTGTAGTTAAACCCCCACTCAAGAAAAGTAATCTCAACTCCTCTGCTTTTGAAAATTTTAGACCTATTTCTAACCTGCCTTTCTTAAGTAAAATTCTAGAGAAGGCAGTCATTATGCAGCTTAATGACCACCTCAATAAACATGCGATTCTTGATAAGTTTCAGTCGGATTTTAGAACAAATCACAGTACAGAACTGTGACTTGCGGGTAAATGCAGACAGAGGCCATTTATCTGGTCTCATCCTCTTAGATCTGAGTGCCGCATTTGACACCATTGATCACAATATTCTTAGAAATCGCCTTAGTCAGTGGGTGGGCCTCTCTGGCAGTGTCTTAAATTGGTTTGAATCCTACCTGGCAGGGAGAAAATTCTTTGTTAGTTGTGGTAATTATACTTCAAAGACAGATGATATTTTTTATGGTGTTCCACGAGGCTCTATCCTGGGTCCGTTGCTCTTCTCAATCTACATGCTTCCATTAGGTCAGATTATCTCAGGGCATAACGTGAGCTACCACAGCTATGCTGATGACACACGGCTGTATTTATCAATAGCACCTGATAACCCTGACTCTGTTGTTTCACTAACACAATGTCTTACTTGTGTTTCTGAGTGGATGAGTAGTAATTTTCTCAAACTAAATAAAGAGAAAACTGAAATTTTAGTGATTGGCAATAATGGATTCAATGAGGTTATTAGAAATAAACTTGATGCATTAGGATTAAAAATCAAGATGGAGGTAAAGAATTTTGGGGTAACTGTTGACTGTGTCCTGAATTTTAAATCGCATATTCATCAGATCACTAGGACAGCATTTTTTCACTTAAGAAATATAGCAAAAGTTAGACCTCTTATATCATTGAAAGATGCTGAGAAATTAATTCACACTTTTGTTTTCAGTCGACTAGATTACTGTAATGCACTCCTCTCAGGACTACATTATTAGTTAAAAAAAATAGTTAAAAAACTGCTAAAAACACATTACTTTAACATGGCTTTCTCATAACTTCATTTTAATTTAATCCTGATGTTCTGCATATTCAATTAACTATCAATACTATTCATGGTGTTTGCTCCAAAATCCATACTAACCCCTACTCTCTCTTCTGTTCTTTTTCTGTGGTGGCAATCTGCATCACCACCATCTAATCAAAGCACCATGATGTCCCTACATTGATGGATTAAAGGCCAGAAGTCCATGTGACCGTCATCATCAAGTCCTTCCATGAAAACCCTGAATACAATGAAGACTGATCATTTTTGTTAGGTAGAATGCCTAGAGGGGGCTGGGCAGTCTCATGGCCTGGAAACCCTGCAGATTTTATTTTTTCTCCAGCCGTCTGGACTTTTTTTTGTTTTTTCTGTCCTCCCTGACCATCGGACCTTACTTTTATTCTATGTTAATTAGTGTTCTCTTATTTTAATTCTTACTTTGTCTTTTTTTTTCTTTTTCTTCATCATGTAAATCACTTTGAACTACATTATTTGTATGGAAATGTGCTATATAAATAAATGTTGTTGTTGTTGTTGTTGTCCCCTTAGGTTTTCTCTTCAGCATATGAAAGGCCTACTCAATTGGATTTAAATCGGTGGACTAACTTGGCCATTCAAGAATTTTCCATTTTTTACCCTTGAAAAACTCCTCTGTTGCCTTGGCATTATGTCTGGGATCAATATTAGGGCCCACGAGTTTAACGCCACGCTGCGAAATTTAGGGTTTTGCAGCGGTAAAACACCATGCCGCGGAAAATACCAAATCTGGATGAAATCTCACCATATGAGGCATATTGATATTAGTATGATTAGTTTTGATTACTTCTTTAAGTTCTTTCTTTAGCCTATTGCATCATCTCATTAATATCTCGTTCATTGCTACTGAAATCGAACACAGTGGAGCTACAGTCCAGGTAACGAAGCTGTCGGCGTTGATGCAAAGTACTGATAAACTTAACGAGCTGAGAGCTGAACTTGAATTTGTATCTGTGCACTGCCAGCCAATTATGAACACTCTGAGGCACAGTCATTCATGGCTGTTGATGTCTACAACAAAGTGTCTGACTTGCTGTCTTGCCTGAAATAGTCCGGATTTCCAATGGCAACCAGCAGCTGTGAAGATGCAAAGCACAATGCCACTGCTAAACTTGAAGAAAATTTTGTGGGAACCAAACAGCCAGCAATATTCAGATCTGTGAGAATATTTGATCCACGACAGCTACCACTCTTATCGAAGAATTTTGCTGATCATGCACAATCATTGCCAACAATGATGGCTGCAGCAGATGAATGGCAAGCTGATCTGGACATAGCATTTCGTGAAGTAAGTCCAGCTGATATCACTGCTTTTTGGCATGCCTTAGAGGACAGACTGCATTGCTTAGCAGCTCTTGCTAAAGTTTACATTGTGTTGCCGATCTCTTCTGTTGATGTGGAACGTTCGTTCTCAAAATATGGATCGGTGTTGTCACCACTGCGAAATTCTCTGTCACAAGAAAACCACAAGCTTACAGTGCAATTTTCTTCAACAATAAATAAACAATAACTTTAGAAACGTTATTCGATAGTTTGTTGAGATTAATATTATGCCTACATATGTTTCAGCATCCTTTGCCTAAAGCAAATCTGTGGATTAAAATGTGCAGATGTGAACGCTTTGATATACTGTACCTATTTGATTAGTATTACGAATTATGATTGATCATTATTTAGGATTAAGAATAAGAAAAATTGCATTTATTTTGCTTGGGTTACGAATTAGTCTAATGGAGTTCTGGTACCGCATTTGCCGCACCACGGTACACCGCAGAATTTAAAAAAACATGTGGCGGAATTTACGATTTCTTTCCGCGGTAAATTGTGGGCCCTAATCATTATTCTTGTGGGATGAAGTGCCATCCAATGACTTTAGAGGCATTTACTAGAACTTGAGCAGATCAGATGTTTGTATACACCTCAGAGTTCACTGTCCACAAGACCTTTTTCCTTTTAAGTCCTTTTTTACAAATTGTAATCTGGCCATCCTGTTTCTGTGGCTAACTAGTGGTTGTCATCTTGCAGTGTGGCCTCTGTATTTCCTTTCATGAAGTCTTCTGCACACACATCTGCCCCATGAAGACTGTTTCTGGTCTGTCACACGGGTGTTTGGGGCTTTTTCTTTACCATAGTAAGGATTCTTCTGTCATCAGCCTTCCTTGGCCTACCAGTCCCTTTGTGATTACTGAGCCCACCAGTGCATTCTTTCTTCTTAATGATATACTGGACAGTTTATTTAGGTCATCCTAATGTTTTACTGATGTCTTAAATGGTTTTAGTCTTGTTCTTTGACTTTCGTTGGTACAGCTCATGCCCTCATGTTGAACAATGGGAACTACAGAGTCTAAAGGGTAGAAGCAGACCGAGATATCTTATGAAGCACTTTTGGAAAAGTGAACTTTGCACCTGCTGTAACCCTGACAAAGCCAAGATAGGTCTAGCTTCAGTCTCCATTTACTCCTTAGACCACCACACTGCTACGAACCTCTTACTCAGGTTAATGCATTTGTGCACCGGAGGTAAACCTTCCAAAAGCAGAATGAGTAAAAGCGCACCTTTAAATCCCTGAAAACTCTGGACGATAAACTTTTTCAGAACAAAAACATAATTTCACATTAACTGCATCTTGTAGGAATTTGGACAAAACAAGAAATTCACTTTTCATTAAATTTAGCATGTTTAATCACCTTTCACCAAGTTGGACACTGACTGCACCACAATTAGCAGAGAAGAAATCCAAGTGTGAATGCAGAAAATAGATACAACTTTTTTTGTCCCAAGGGAAAATATGGCATTTTACAAAATCTCTTTAAATAACATAGATAAATAAATATATATACTGTCTGAACACACACCAAAATGACTAAAAAGGAAGAAAAATTCTGACATAGTCGTTATGGTTAGGCATTATACAGACGTGTTGCTGTTGGTGTAAAGGACCCCCAATTGCGTTGCTTGACACACTTCTGCTGAATAATTCGTTGGCTGAAAGTCCTCAGTGTTAGTATGTTAGAGAGTGGTTGTCTGGCATTGTTCATAATGGAATTCAGTTCTGTTTTAATTCTCTCCTTCACTAATGCCTTCAGAGACTCCAGAATGAATCCCTTAACTGAGTCTGCACTTTTAATTAGCCCATCGCTCCTGGAGTGATATCACCAGCCCAGCAAAGCAGAGAAAAATTGCACTGGCTATCACAGAGTTATAGAAGATGTGAAGGATGTCATTTCCCACATTAAAGGAAAGCAGTCTCCTTAGGAAAATGAACCTTTTTATAATGTCGGTTGTGTAAGTCAAATGCGGAAAACTCGCGCTATTGATCCAAGAGATTATGATATGTGAATGCCCACCTGAGAGAGTAACCATGGAGCACACTGCCTTTTTTTTCTGTGTATTGTGCCTACATGACCACACAGTAATACCCGAACTACTCCGAAGCAATGTTTACACCTTTATGTGTTTTTTGCATCTCACACCCTCATATACGTTTAGTGTAAGAGCATCCCTTATCTACGGAAGGGGCTTTCATTCAGAAGAAAATATGAAGCTGGTTTTAAATGAAACATCGTTGAATTAGCGAAAGAAATTGGTAACTGCGCTGCTGCAACAAAATTCGATGTGTCTGAGAAACTGGTGTGAGATTGGAGGAGGCAAGAAATGAAGTGTCGAATTTTTGAACCAGCATATAGGTCAGAACTGATTTTATGATCGATTTTTCAGGTTTCAAGACCCGACTTATATGTAAGTACAGTATATATGGTAGTTTTTATGATCTGAGACCAGTCAAACTTGTCATGGATGTGGACCCCCTCTATATCCACTTCTTGAATAGTGACTGCACATAGAGGCTGTTTGGTGGGGTGAAAGTTTTGCTGATGTTGGGCTGAATTCAGGGCCGGATTTAGATGAAAAGAGGCCCTACGCTATTCCACTTATGAGGCCCTTTCACCTCCCATTTTTAAGTTTGTTCAAATTGCTAACAGTTTGAATGTAGGCCCCTCTTGATCTTGAGGCCCTAGGCTGAAGCCTAGTTAGCCTATAGGAAAATCCGGCTCTGGCTGAATTAGTTAAATTCACTGTGATTCAATATTGTTTAATCATAAAATGTAAAAACTTCAAGGTGGTGAATTTAACTGTGATGAAAGCATGAATCCAAATACCAGCTTAAAAATTATCTCTCAACATAGTTTTCCATTTTATGCAATAATAATGCAAAGCAATGGTGATTACCATAACTAAATAGGTTAGTAACAAAAAATGCCCTCAAGTATCTTAACCAGTACTGGTGTGCTTTGACAGAGTTCATTCACACAGATGGTAGCCAGACACAGCTGTGAAGCTCATCTGCAATACAATCATAATGTTTAGGCTGCTGAGCAATTATCAAAAGCTTCCAAATTTCAAAATTTTAATGATTCTTGTGAACCATCAAATCTGAACTGATCCTCTCATCCCTGACAGGGGAAGTCATTAAGAGTCTGTTAAAGGAATCGTCCAAGTCAGAAGCTGAGAGAGAGACGTTTTAAGCCCTGACAGATCCAGGAAACATGAGGTCACCCTCCATCACACACTGGGTACCACACAGTATTGGGTTCATTAGACAGAGTACAGTAGTCTCCCCTGAGCAGAATTCCACTGATTTTAATAAAGCTGATTTATTTATTGAGCTTAATAAAACTCAACATTCATTTATCCTTCAAATGTTTTCTGAATGACTAGCAAATAAAATTAACTCAGAGAAAATGGGAAACTACATAAGATCACAACAAAACAACTACAGGCAGGCAGTGTGGTGTAGTGGTTAAGGCTTTGGACTTCAAACCCTGAGGGTGTTGGTTCAAATCCTGTTACTGTCACTGTGTGACCCTGAACAATTCATTTCACCTGCCTTTGGTCCTACTGGAAAAACAAAAGAAACATAACCAATTATATGTCAAATGTTGTAAATCACCTTAGATAAAGGTGTTGGCCACATAAGTAAATTTAAATGCAGCGGATTTCTTAAGAATTTAAATAAGGGGATACAGAACCACATGAGAGAGAGAGAAAGATACCAAAAACAGGATCATCCCTTCTGAAGTCACAGACAAATAAATTAATAGAATAACACACTTGTGGGAGTTATTTATTTGCATGTACTCCACCCATCTATTTATCAAACCTGCTTAATCCACTTCAAAGTTGTTGGGAGGCCATAGCTTATCCCGGCAGCTTCTGCCACAAGGCAAAAACAAATCTTACAGCACTGCCAAGCCATTAGAGGGCTTATGAAAGCATTTAGTTATAACACAATAAACGTTATCATCAACTACAGGGTGTAAGGACTGACATCCCGACTGGGGCGAAGAGTGATTTATTATCCAGCCAGGAGGCCATAATGGAAGGATAACATGGAAGGAGCTGCAATTTGGCCACGATGGTTAGCGATCCATCTGGACTGGGTAAACATGGATGTCAGAGGCAGTTCATTCTGCCATACGATAGGCGGCAGTGTTCCTCCTTAAGGCTGGTTCCAGTTAGGACTGCTGCAAGATTGCATGGGAGATGGAGTGCAGAACAGCAGCCCTGTCAGGATCCCCCGGTGTCGCAAGAAGGCTGCTGGGGAGAGACTGTCCTGGCTTCCATTTGACCCAGGAGTATGGTGGATGACCACAGCTATGATGGCGGAAGAATTTCTGGGCCCAGATGAAAAGAAGACCACCACATCCCTTTGGGGAGTCAGTGTCGTTAGGCAGCAGTTTACACTCACTTGGACGAAGGAAGGAGAGAAGAAACTGCTTAGTTAATACTGTACATTCTTGTGTTGATTTTGACTGGTGCTCAAATGAAAACATGTTGGAGATAAACAAAATGAACCTGGAGTCACTGTGTCTGAGGTTAGGGGGCTCAGGGTAACACCATACTGGTTGCAAGAGCTTTGTGGTCCTGACTCCTGAGCTAAGCAGATGCAGCATCAGGATTCAGAGCAGCCAGTGAGGATGCACTACACTAAGTAACAATAAAAGCAGGTGCTGATGCCACCAAAAGTATCCCCATTTATATAAATATTTCCAAGTTTAAAGCCTTAGTGTTCCATATGTAAATTAGAACAATTAGAACAATTAGAACAATCTAGACGAGAACAGGCCATTCAGCCCAACAAAGCTCGCCAGTCCTATCCACTTGCTTCCTCCAAGAAAACATCAAGTCGAGTTTTGAAAGTCCCTAACGTCTTACTGTCTACCACACTACTTGGTAACTTATTCCAAGTGTCTATCGTTCTTTGTGTAAAGAAAAACTTCCTAATGTTTGTGCGAAATTTACCCTTAACAAGTTTCCAACTGTGTCCCCGTGTTCTTGATGAGCTCATTTTAAAATACAAGTCTCGATCCACTGTACTAATTCCCTTCATAATTTTAAACACTTCAATCATGTCACCTCTTAATCTTCTTTTGCTTAAACTGTAAAGGCCCAGCTCTTTTAATCTTTCCTCATAATTCAACCCCTGTAGACCTGGAATCAGCCTAGTCGCTCTTCTCTGGACCTTTTCTAGTGCTGCTATGTCCTTTTGTAGCCTGGAGACCAAAACTGCACACAGTACTCAAGATGAGGCCTCACCAGTGCATTATAAAGGTTGAGCATAACCTCCTTGGACTTGTACTCCACAGATCGTGCTATATAACCTAACATTCTGTTAGCCTTCTTAATGGCTTCTGAACACTGTTTGAAGTTGATAGCTTGGAGTCCACTATGACTCCTAAATCCTTCTCATAAGGTGTACTCTCGATTTTTCGACCGCCCATTGTGTATTCAAACCTAATATTTTTACTTCCTATGTGTAATACTTTACATTTACTGACATTAAATTTCATCTGCCACAAATCTGCCCAAGCCTGTATGCTATCCAAGTCCTTCTGTAATGATATAACGGATTCCAAATTATCTGCTAATCCACCTATCTTGGTATCATCTGCAAACTTAACCAGCTTGTTACTTATATTCCTATCTAAATCATTTATATATATTAAAAATAGCAGCGGCCCTAGCACTGACCCCTGTGGAACACCACTCTTAACATCGCCAGTTCTGATGAGGTTCCTCGCACCATCACCCTCTGCTTCCTGTGTCTGAGCCAATTCTGCACCCATCTAAAAACATCACCCTGAATTCCCACTTCTTTTAACTTGATGCCCAACCTCTCATGTGGCACCTTATCAAATGCTTTCTGAAAGTCCAGATAAATATCATAAGCTCCACTTTGATCGTATCCTTTTGTTGCCTCCTCATAGAATTCCAACATGTTAGTAAAACACGACCTCCCCTTCTGAACCCATGCTGACTGTTCAGAATAACTCCTGTCCTTGTCATGTGTTGCTCAATCTTATCCTTAATAATTCCTTCCATTAATTTTCCTGTGATGCTTGTTGCTTACTGGCCTATAGTTGCTTGGATCTGCCCTGTCACCCTTTTTATATAATGGGATGATATTTGCCATTTTCCAGTCCTTTGGAATCTCTCCAGTGCACAGTGACTTCCTAAAAATATGTGTCAAGGGTTTATATATGTACTCACTAGCCTCCTTAAGAACACGAGGATAAATATTATCTGGGCCTGGTGATTTGTTTGATTTCATCTTATTTAATCTGAGCAGCACTTCTCCCTCTACAATTTCCAAATCCCTCAGTACCTCCTTAGTAGTTGTGTTTACCTCTGGCAGGTTATCCACTTGCTCACTTGTAAACACCTCAGAAAAATGTAAGTTTAGGGCATCTGCTATTTCATTGTCTGTATCTTTTAATTCCCTTTACTATTCCTGATGAACTTGACCTCCTCCTTAACTGTTCTTTTACTACTAAAATACTGAAAGAATCTCTTGGGGTCTTCTTTCGCCTTATCTGCTATATTCCTCTCCAACTGTCTTTTAGCCTCTCTGATATCCTTCTTAATGGTTGCCCTCATGTTCTCATACGCCTACGGTTCTCTTTGCAGTCATTAGTCTTATATGCCTTATACAGCAGTTTTTCCTTTGCAACTTCTTTTTAAATCTTTATTAATCCATCGTGGAGATTTTTTAGTTTCCTATTACTTCCAAATTTAGGTATGTATCTGTCCTGCATTACATGTAAAACATTTTAAACCTGTTCCACTGCTCCTCGACTGTCTCCACATTTAAAAGCTTATCCCAGTCTATCCTACTTAGACTTTGTCGCATCTGCTCAAAATTAGCCCTACTAAAGTTCAACTTAACAATTTTAGTCTTTGCATCTGTACTCTTACAAAATACTGAGAATTGTATTACATTATGGTCACTTGACCCTAGTGGTTCAATCACCTCTACACCCTCAATTCTATCCTGATTATTACAGAATACTAAATCCAGATAGGCTTCACCCCTTGTTGGTGCTTTAACATGCTGTGTTAAAAAACAGTCGCCGATTACTTCTAAAAACTCCTGCTCTTGTGCTCCTCCATCTGTAAGGTTATCCCAGTTAATATTTGGATAATTAAAGTCCCCCATGACTATAATATCCCCTGTAAACTTGCCTTTTGATATTACTAAAAGATGTGTGTTGAAATTACTGTCTGAATTGGGTGGTCTATAACACACTCCTAAAATGAGACCTTTTCCCTAATATTTTCCAGGCGAAGCCACATGTCCTCACTAAGATGGGGCTCATCATCCAACTGAAGATGACTTACATTTAATTCCTGTTTGGCATAAACAGCAACCCCACCTCCTTTTCTGTTCTGTCTATCCTTCCTAAAAAATGTGTATCCCTCTATGTTACACTCATCCCCATCTTTGTTATTTAGCCAGGTTTCCGTTATTGCTATAATATCATAATTGTGCTCTGCTACATACAACTCCAACTCACTTACCTTATTTTTGATACTTCTAGCATTAAGGCAAGCTATTTTTAATGTGTTAATCCTTCTATCTTTACGTGTTTGCTTAAAATTTACATTACTATGCATTTTTATTTCTACACCATTGTTTGTTCTTCCATGTATAGATCTAAATCTGGCCTGTCCTAAACTCCCTGCCCCCCCATTCCCTAGTTTAAACAATCCTCGACTAGCCTACACATACGCCTCCCCAATACATTGGTGCCCCTCCGGTTCAGATGTAACCCGTCACGGCGGAACAGGTCCCATCTGTTCCAAAAGGAGTCCCAATGCCCCATAAACCTATACCCTTCTACCCTGCACCAAGATTTGAGCCACGCGTTAAGCCTTCTAATCTCCTCAATCTTACCTGGACTGGCGCGTGGCACAGGCAGAACTTCGGAGAAGACTACCTTGTCAGTTCTGCTCCTCAGCTTGGTACCTAACTCTTTGAATTTGGATCGCAGAACTGACAGACTACCCTTATGTATGGTCTCTTCTAAGAAAACATCTACTTCAGTGACAGAGGAAGGACTGATGTGGAGAAAAAATAAAGCATTACCATATTTAGTACACAGTTTGCTGCTACTAGGATATAACAAACGCATTCTGAGATTATTCAAGTCAAAAAAACCCATAAACCTATAATCACGGCACCAACAGTGGCAACGTGCTGCACGTTAATTAGCACAAGCAAGTAAGATTTCCAATTTACTCTGTAGACGTGATAACAACAACCTATTAAACTAATAAATTTCTCTTTTTTAACCTAGTCTAGTACAGGATTGCAGAAGGCCGGAGCTCAGCTCTAGTTAAGGTATCACCCAGATGAAGAGCACAGTCGTGCAGGAAGAATCCAGAGCTGCCATTTAAACTACCCTGTAAAAGGAAAGTGAAGCACCTGAAACAAATTCACAATGTTTGTTCATATTCTTAAGTTTTGCACTTTTTTGTATTCAAATTTGAATATTTACATTTCTGGGTGTTATAGCTGGTGGTGCTGCACCCTTATGGAAAGGGTTGCCCATGTTCTGGTTTCACACCTCGTGTCTTGACTTTGAGTGGACTTTGCACATTCTCCCGGTGTCTATTCAGGTTTTCCTCCTAATCCCTTAAAACAAGAGTTCCCAAATTTTTTTCGGCCGCAGACCCGCTCAAAGCTCAAATCACAAACAAGCACATGTCACATCAAACAAACGAATTTATTGTATTTTATGAAAGCATGACCGTACAAGACTGATAGATTCTGCTCATATCGAAAATCTGTTGTTTCATCCCACGCGATCAAGTGCCGACATGCAACGGTTTTTCATGCCCGCACTTGCTTTGATACGACAATGCACAGACATGTTTGTGCTACATGTATGTTCATGCATTCTTACATGTGAATGTTTTAATGACACATTTTACCTTTTCGTTCGCAAGTTTGGTATGTAATGTGTGTTTATCAAAAAAGTTTTTTTTTTTTTAAATTATTTTACTTCTTAATTAGGTACCTATTGGGATCATAGATATTTTGAAGTAACAAACAAATAGCAGTAGTAAGGGTGTCTAATTTTGCTGTCGTTGACACCCTAATTTTTTTATTGAAATTATCGACCCCTAGATAGTTCAAATCGACCCCAGGGGGTCGATATTGACCACTTTGGGAACTCTTGCCCTAAAAGATACACAGGTTTGATTAACTGGCACTTTCAAATTGGAACAATACTCGAGCGAGATCTGTGAGGGACTGGCACTATTTCCAGCCTTGTACCCAGACCTGCTTGAGCCTGAATTGAATTAAGTGTGTTGGAAAATGTGATGACACGTTTACATTTCTGCTCTTCCTTTCTTGACTTCTGATTTTAAAGTAAATTTTCTGTGTTTCTTGTGAAAATCACAGAGAAGGACAGATATGTTATGAATTGAGTACACTACAATGTGAGGAGGGTGTAGGCATCTAAAAGCAGCCACAAATAAGGCTTAATCCAGGAAGCCTGAAGCCAAACTCCACACACTGGCCTCGGCCTATGCAGGCCTAAAAGGGACCCTGACTTTGAAAGCTCAAACTACTTCTTTACTTGTGCATTCAGAAATACACAACAATGCCCTTCTAGGGAGAAGAACCATAAAATCTTTTACTAGGAAGGACAACACCAAAGTAAAAATCTTTATAAATAAAGATATGTATTTATATAAATGTGAAGAAACACAGAAATGGATGACTATGTAGCAGGCTTTGTCTAAAAGGCAACCCAAAAGAAAGAAATCCCAAATTGTAATCCAGTAGTCAGAACCAACAAAACAGAAGCAAAATCCAAAAAAACAGAAAATCAATACTTAGGAATTGTGCAACATGAAACACTTGAATGTTTTGTTATTTGTTTTGGCTCAGCTCCCAGGCTATATTTTCAATATATTTAGCGACCTTATATTCAGTGGTAACCTTTAAAAGCCACTGTATGTCACTGTCTGTCCATACAAAGCAGCCAGTATTGCTTTTCCTACCTTGTTTTACTCCGTATGGAAACAGTGAGCTTGGGCAATAAACTATGCACTCCCAAACGGAAAGACTGATACTTCATTATGGATCACAAACATTTAGACAACACTAGTGTGGATGGAAAACTTTTAAAAGAAAGCAGAGTTTTCAAACTTATGTCTCATTTTGTGAACAATGCCTTACTGAAAGACAGCATTCTCAAACAGAAAAGCAGGAAGCACTTCACAAGATATATTGTGGAGATCTGGAAAATTACTATAGGACATAAAGTGCTGGGAATGTTAGGATAACACGCCCAGAAGGGATTTTGGTGGTGAAGATGAATATATTTAATTTTGGGATAATCAAAAGTTGTAGGTACTGGCTGAAGTCCATAAAATCACTCACTGAAACCAAAATGGAATTGAAGAGGTGAATGCTCAAAACCAAATCATTGCCTAACTATAGCGGTAATTTTTGTTTTTTCAGAAGACACACTTTAAAGCACAGCTGCTGCAGTCTTATTTTGGACGATTCAAAGTCTGTGTGCTAGTTAAATATATCGTTCAAATATTTTTTTATAATGGTGGTTTGATGATTTGTGACAACATGGCTAAGTCACATGACCGTCAATGGACATCACTGCTAAAAACAATGTGGCAGTGTGACACCCCTGCAGCGGGCAACTGGGCACCAGACTACAAACTGAGCATCTTGTTGTTTGAGACTGAGCGGAATCAGAAAAGAGAGATGTTAGAAAGGGAGGCACACACACACAAAAAGGTTGAGTTTCAAAAACAAAAGTGGGTTTTTATTTACAGGTGCACAGCAAACTGTGTCATGCTGGCTCTTTTTAAAGTTCACACTGCAATTAACACAAAAATGTGTAAACAATTATTATCCCAATAAAAGTTAAAAGTTTGCAATATTTACAATAAGTACAGTAAATCCCAAATAAAAAAAAAAAAAAAACAGGAACAATAAATGTATATACACAAGAAAATCGCAGTCTTCCCAAAGGAAATGTAGATCGGAATATACTCTATAGTATCAAAGTTCCCAAATTATATGACCTACAAGCAGAATATTTACAAAGAAAAAAAAAAAAAAGACAAAAAGTGCACCACAAACCCAATTCCCAAAAACTATATTAGGAGATATTTGTATTTAGAGAAAGGAAAAAAATATCCTCAAATAGACACAAGCCGCTATGGCTGATTTACTTTTAAAGCTGAACTACACCAAATACACACCACGACGACTCGAACAAAAGACAGATGACCCCTGCATGTACGAAGTGCCTTTTATACTCCGCACTCTTTTACAGACCAATCCTGGAGTTCTAGTTCACCCAATAACCAAGTGCGTGACTCAGTCATATTGACGGTTTCAATCACATCTTGCCTATGCAAGGAATCTAGTAAAATACAAGCCATGTCACGCACTCCTTAATGCAGGAAAAACAATACCTCTCTTTCTAAACCTCCAATTACGTTAAACTTCAGGATCCCTTTTACAAAACTAAATACTCTGCAACTTTTTCTTAATCAAGCGGCAGGTGGCCACAAGCTGCTAGCATTGAAAATGGACACCGTCTGAAGCTATGAAGGCCTTCATAGTGACCAAGACACCAGGCCGCAGGTGCCTCCTTGCCTTACTACTGCTAAACAAAAATAGGTAAGTGCCTTTCTTTCATTCTTTTTTTTTGTTCTCATTTGCCTGATGTTAAAGATACTTCAAGCGGTTATTTTTCCCTTTCCTTGGTAATGTCTGCTTAGGCAAATTACCACAGGCAGCACCCAGGAAAACTAAACACTGAGGAAAAATGTTGAACAAAATGGTGTCATAACGACATCAAAAATAACGATAAAAATTAATAATTTAACAATGATAATAATATAATTCCAAAAAACGTAATGGAACAAATCAAGGCAATAATTTATGAGCCCCTAATATACACCTATTGAGGTGGAGAACCCTATTGCTTCTAAAAACATCTGGATGGCATACTGGAACAGCATAGCTGTTAGCTAAACAACTTTGAAAACCTCTGCTGTACCCTCAACTAAAGTAAATGATCAAATATTATTAACACAAGCGGTTTTCTGAGTTCATGGATTTCCTAAAAGTGTCAAACAAAGAATTTCAATTTACCTTAATGCACAGCAACACTCTGGTATTTCTGCAGTTATTTACAGCTGGAAGGAAAAAAAATGGAAGTTTATTGTACAATAAGAAACGATACACACGAGTACAAACTTTTAAATTATGCCTTCACATTTCTTAATATGTTTAATTAAATGACAAAAAATGCAACAATTTAAATATCAGGCTTACATCCAACAATGGCTTGTTTCAATTCAGTCAGTACAAATGTTTGCTGTCACTGTTTAGAAAATACTATTTGAACAGAAATGGCTCTCAGTTTAGTCTATGAGTGCTGAGTATCTTTTGATTATCATAGATTCAAACAAACACATTTTGCACAATATAAAGTGTAAATTGTTATCAACAGTTAATCTGGTTAGTAATAATAATAATGATACTTTATTTATATAGCACTTTTTCCAAGCTCATGGTGCTTCACAGAGTCTCAGAAAGAACAGCAGGGTATATGTAACATTGGATACAAATATTGTCTTTGTAGAACACTAAAACAGACAAATACAGGATATACAAAGCATTAAACAGAATAGAAGACGATAAACTACAGTAAAAAGTTCGTTGATGACACTGCTATTGTGGGCTACATCAGGAGTGGGCAGGAGGAGGAGTACAGAAAGTTAATCAAAGACTTTGTTAAATGGTGCGACTCAAACCACTTACACCTTAACACCAGCAAGACCAAGGAGCTGGTGGTGGATTTTAGGAGGCCCAGGCCCCTCATGGACCCTGTGATCATCAGAGGTGACTGTGTGCAGAGGGTTCAGACCTATAAATACCTGGGAGTGCAGCTGGATGATAAATTGGACTGGACTGCCAATACTGATGCTCTATGTAAGAAAGGTCAGAACAGACTATACTTTCTGAGAAGGTTGGCATCCTTCAACATCTGCCGTAAGATGCTGCAGATGTTCTACCAGATGGTTGTGGCGAGTGCCCTCTTCTACGCGGTGGTGTGCTGGGGTGGCAGCATAATGATGAAAGACGCCTCACGCCTGGACAAACTTGTTAAGAAGGCAGGCTCTATTGTAGGATTAAAGTTGGACAGTTTAACATCTGTGGCAGAGCGACGGGCACTAAGCAAACTCCTGTCAATCATGAATAATCCACTGCATCCACTTAACAGTGTCATCTCCAGACAGAGGAGTAGCTCCACTGACAGACTGAGGAGATCGTTCCTCCCCCACACTATGCGACTCTTCAATTCCACCCGGGGGAGTAAATGCTAACATTAATTTTATTTTTATTACTATTTAATTTAATATTGTTTCTTTGTATCAGTATACTGCTGCTGGATTATGTGAATTTCCCCTTGGGATTAATAAAGTTATCTATCTATCTATCTATCTAAAAAACAAGAAGAAAAACCTGAACAAATCACATATTTGTGATATAATACACACACAAGTTATCCTGAGCATCTGGACAGAGAGGGTACCTGAAAGAAGGGGCAGAATGTCAGGTTAAGCTAAAAGTTTTCCTGAGCAGATGAGTTTTAAGTTGTTTTTTAGAAGAATGAACAGAGTCAGCTGATCTAATTAATTTAGGGAGGTCATTCCAAAGTCTGGCTGCTATACAGTTGAAGGCCCCGTCACCCACAGAGGACTTTAGTAGGTGAACAGGACCACAGTGATGAAGAGGGTCACTGATGTAGTCTGGTGCGAGGCCATTTAAAGCTTTGTAGGTTAATAATGTGAGACACAGGGAGCCAGTGGAGGTGAAGCAGGGTGGGTTGGTAAACCCCAATCGTCCTTGTAACTAGCTACAGGTTTCACTTGCCAGGTCATAGCCCTGGTAACTGGCCCTATACTCCGTGTCATAGAGCTACACATGATGGATTGGGATACACTCTCCCTCATTCCAAAACTTAAAGACATTTTGATCAGTCTTGAGTAGTTTTGAGTGTCATGGCTAGTTCTGACCCTTTTGAGAATAAGATAATATTCCTCATAAATGTGCATCCTGTTACCTGACTGTAACTAGAAAGACCACTCAAGATGAACCAATGGCCTTGGCAACCACTGACAGAAATAAATTCCTACCTCCTCTCTTTTTTACCCTAAACTTTCCCACCGGTGGCTGCTCTCTGTCATGCCCTACTTTGTACTTTTTTTTTACTTAAAATAGAAGGTTACAATCTGGATTGCTACTGAGCAAATTACTCAATTACAAGAAGGCCTTTAACACATGCCAATTACAAGACCAATTACAACTATAACACAGCTGCACTTGTTAACATAATGTGCATCACATCAGTATATTGGCCCAGTGGGACAGACAAGTGAAATTGAAGATGGTGGACGAGCTTTGCAAATGGCACCTTGCAACATTTGTAGGCAGGTCTTCAGAACAAAAAAGAGATATAGTGCCTACTAAAAATATTTGCCTCCTTGGAAGTTTGTATTGTTATACAACACTGAATAATGTTACAATCCCTCTGTAATGATTCAATTGATTCTGAGTCATCTGCCAATCCACCTAGCTAGCACTGACCCCAGTGGATCATCACTCTTAACATCAGCCAGTTCTGATTGGGTTCCTCACCCTATTACCCTGTGCGTCTGACCCAATTCTGCACCCATCTACAAACATCACCCTTTCCTCCTTTTATTTTCATGCCCAACCTATCACATGGCACCTTATTAAATGCTTTCTAAAAGGCAAGATAAATAATATCATACAGTAAGCTCCACTTTGATCATATCCTTTAGTTGCTTCCTCAAAGAATTCCAGCATGTTGGTAAAACACAACCTCCCATTTCTGAACCCATGCTGACTGTTCAGTAAAATCCTGTTTTTGCTGTTTGTTCTTTAGACTTTCTCTTAATAACTCCTTCCATTAATTTACCTGTGATGCACGTTAAGCTTGCTATTGTCAAACGTGCAGAGTACTGTATGCAAAACGTGCTATATATATATAAAAAAAGTTATTATTACTACTTGAATTTGCTAATCAACATACACCACAATTTACAATATTGCAATGCAAACATTTTAGGTTAAAAAGATTTATTTATTTTATTGAAAACTAGCAAAATACCCGCACTTCGCAGCGGAGAATTAGTGTGTTAAAGAAGTTATGAAAAAGAAAAGGAAACATTTTAAAAATAACGTAACATGATTGTCAATGTAATAGTTTTTTCACTGTTATGAGTGTTGCTGTCATCAAGGATTTGATTATCATTATTTCTTTGAATCGGGTTCGTATTTGGAGGATGCGTTGTGTACATGTTACATTCCGTGTTTGTCAACCGTTGTAAAGATAACAGGTTTAATTCATCGAAGTGTTCACTACCCAAATTGGTACTCATAAATCTAAGATGTTTAACAGGCATTCCCGGTATTAAGTTGTGGATTTGCCTGCAAATACTTAGTGGCAGCATGTCTATGAACTTAATTTAAACTTAACCTTTACACCTTGCTCTCCTATTGATATGTCTACAATGGCTTGTTCAGATTCAGAGGGTTGTTCCTTTCTTACTGCATCAATAAACAGCTCGTCTTCCTCTTTATCCGAGACATCACACCCCGTATGCACGGGTTTACCTTTCCCAGTCCTGCAAACTTTAGCGAAGTGGTTCAATTTACAACATTTTTTTTACACTGTTTTCCTTTAGCTGGACATTGACTTTTTCCACCGTGTGCTTTGTTTCCATAGTAGCCGCACTTATGAATATGTTTGTATGCGTCACACGCTTCATATTCTTTTGCTACCTTCTCAATTGTGTAATGCAGCTCTTTGGAGCTCTTGCTTTTTGTCTGCGTACTTCGTTCATAGTCAGTTCACGTGACCCGTTCGCAGTACATGCGATCTTGCAATGTCCATGGCTTTATTTAATGTTAGCTCAGACCCGGCACTTAAAAGTTTCTCTCGCACTTTTGCTGAGTTTGTGCCAAACACTATTCTATCCCTGACCATCTCATCTTCGTTTGCATAAGCACAGTCCTTCACCAGCAATTTTAACTCCATTACATAGTGATCAAAAGTCTCGTTTATACCTTGCGTCTTCTCACTAAACTTGTTTCTCGCGAAAATCGTATTCGTCTTAGGCATGACAAACGCCTTGTAGCGGCAGCGTGTCTATTGGCTTGTTGCTGGCGGACGGCCTTATATGGGCAGGCACTCAATTAAGTGGGAGGCATGGGTATGGGGAACGCAATATAGGAAGGCAGCCAACTACGTGGGAGGCGTGGTGATGGGGGAACGCAACTACGCCTCACACAGCGACCAAGTATAGCAATGCTATATATATATATATATATATATATATATATATAGTCACAGATGTACAGAGACACTGCCTGCCGGGACGCCTGGACAGTCCCCAACTGGGACAATACTTCTCCTCGGCCACGAGAGGGCAGCCGCCCGGGTCTATTTGGGGGCCACAGAGACGGAGCTGGGATGCCCGTGAGAGGACGTGGCCACCGCCAGGGGGCGCCCGGACAGTTGGAGAATCCTGGATGGCAGCACTTACGCCACACCAGGAAGTGCTGCTGGAAATAATTCTAAGACGACCCGGAGTGCTTCCAGGGGCTTTCCTGACACTTCCGCCACACCAGGAAGTGACGTCAAGGGGAGCACCTGAGGCTCATCTGGGTCCTGATAAAAGGGGCCACCTCCTTCCAGACAATGAGCCAGAGTTGGGAGGAAGGAGGTCAAGAGAGAAAGAGAAAAGAAGAAGAAGAAGAAGACGACATTGGAGAGAGTTGGTGTGTGAACATTGTGGTGCAGTGGAAAAAGACATAAACAAGTGTGTTTTGGACATCCTGGTGTCACTCTGTCTGTGGGTACGGTTTCCACTATATATATATATATATATATATATATATATATACACATATACATACACACATATTGTAAAAGAACGAGTCTCAATACACTGAAAAAGGTTTGGGGCAGCCACCCATATATTGTTCCTTGCTGCATAAGATTTATATTCAACACAATGATGTTGCTTCCTTGAGTTCTGAGAGTGAACTGACTTAGTTAGGTAAGATGGAGGATTTTATAGTATGTAACTCGGAAGTGACTTCAGTCTGGGTGCCGGAACCGGAAGTGACGTCAGATCAGGGAGGTTTTCCCGTATTTGATATGCAGAAATAACAGAAATAGGTTTAGAGCACCCTGCCTCCCCCTGGCCTGGCGGGTAATCACCTCCACTTGGTCCACTCAGCTTGCTCCTAGTCACACGTGTGTGACAACATACATATACATATATATATATATATACACATATATATATATATATATACATATATATATATATATATATATATATATATATATATATATATATACACATATCTATACTAATAAAAGGCAAAGCCCTCACTCACTCACTCACTCACTCACTCCTAATTCTCCAAGTTCCCGTGTAGGTAGAAGGCTGAAATTTGGCAGGTTTATTCCTTACAGCTTCCTTACAAAAGTTGGGCAGGTTCTACGCGTAATGGTCATAACTGGAAGCTATTTTTCTCCATATACTTTAATGGAGTTGAGCTCGAAAGCCGTGGGGGGCGGAGTTTCGTGTGACATCATCACGCCTCCCACGTAATCACGTGAACTGACTGTCAACGCAGTACGTAGAAAATCAGGAAGAGCACCAAAAAGCGCTGAAGAAAACATGCATTATATAATTGAGAAGGCAGCGAAACAATAAGAAGCGAGCGAGTGACATATACAACCATATTCATGAGTGCTGCTACTTCGGAAACAAAGCACGGTGTAAACCTAAAGTTTAAATCAAGTTCATAGACAGGCTGCCGCTGGCGTTTGTCATGCCCACGGGTAATGCGGGATACAAGTTTAATGAGAGGACGCAGGATATAAACGAGTTTTGATCACTTTGTAACTAAGTTAAAATTGCAGGTGAAGGGCTGTGCTTATGCAAATTCCGAGAGACTGTGTTTGTGGGAGATTGACAGTTAAGGTGGGTGGGGGGGTCACGTCATTATCTCCCCTCCCATTCACCTCATTTCACTCTGAGCTGAGCTCCGCAGTGTTACGGAAGCGACTTTGTGACGTTGCCACCAAATACTCACAGAAAAATCCACAAGTTAATACACACGCTGTCTCTACAGTTTCTCCACACTGAATCCTCCAGGCACTACTTACAAAAGGTTACATTGACAACCGTGTTACGTTATTTTTAAAATGTTTCCTTTTCTTAGCACAAGCACAGCTGAGAAGCTTCGATGCATGTGCTCCATGACGCGTTAAAAAAAAATCACTCATTTAATCACACTTTGCATTACAAGCAAAGGGGAACTTCTGTCAATGCATGATTTCCTGGTACACCAATTACATTGATCAGCGCTTCCCGATTCATTTTACCCTCGCACCCCCTTGGTTTGAGAAGAAGTATGAAAATATATGAGGTTAACACAGAAAAACAGATCACCAATTGAAGTTTTATGAATAATCGATTCGCCATCAATAATTGTTTTGGTAAAGTCATACTAACTGTAATCCTCCTTCCATTTT
The DNA here is from genome assembly GCF_016835505.1 of Polypterus senegalus. Classification (NCBI taxonomy): domain Eukaryota; kingdom Metazoa; phylum Chordata; class Cladistia; order Polypteriformes; family Polypteridae; genus Polypterus; species Polypterus senegalus. The sequence continues at coordinate 131,596,691 of NC_053165.1, forward strand.
ATAATTTTTCCGCCACTAGCCATGATTAAATGAACAGTAAAAAAGTAAGAGCGAAGCGAGGGTGACTTATTCAGGCAGGCAGATGACAGCTCAATAGCTCGAATTTGGATATAAGTAGGTTGTATTTAGTCGCCAGAAATATCCTTGTTAGGAATGGAAGTTGAATTTAGTCTTTAAATTTCTATGGTAAAGAAAAAGTTATGCAATGATTACTAAATTTAACTATATAAAGTCAAAACTTGTATATATATATAAAGTCATTCCCGAATATATAAAGTCAAAACTTGATTATATTAAGTCACTGTCGAATAAATAAAGTCAAAACTTGAATAAAGTCAGCGTCGATATATAAAAAGTGAAAACTTGTTTCTGAATTTATGAAGTCAAAACTTGAATATATAAAGTCAGCGCTGGAATATATAAAGTCATTCCCAAATATATAAAGTCAAAACCTGAGTATATAAAGACGGCGTTGGAATATTTCGGAATATATAAAGTCAGCGCTGGAATATATAAAGTCAAAACTTCTCCGCTGCAAAGCGCGGGTATTCTGCTAGTATATATATATATATACAGTATATATATATATATACAGTATATATATATATATATATATATATATATACACATATACATATACATATACATATATATATATATATATATATATATACACACAGTGAAATACGTTTAACGCAAAAACGCTTAAGAAGAAATATCGGTTAACACGAAATAATACAACGGTCCCGATAAACTACTATGTATTTTCATGCATTTTTTTCTCTTAACACGAAATGAAAATCGCTTAACACGAAAAGATTTCCCTTTTGGGAATGAACAAAATACGGAAAACACCAGCCGTGCAGGCGAGATTTAAGAGGGGTGTGAAATGAAAGAAAGGTGGTTTCACATGTTTCGTAGAAAGGAGGCTAACTTGGCTTTGAAATACCCTCGGAATAGCCTGTGACACGAGCCAATTTTGTTTATCTAAGCTACTTTCACCCTCCACCCTACAAACGCCACACAAAAACATCTCATCTCTCATCAGTTGGCTTTGGAATTCGGTGACGAGTACATTGCAGTGTGAGTAAAAATCAGTGAGTTTGGTTCGCGTTTTTTTTTTCTATTTTAGAAGAATTTTTTTTACGAGCACAATGGCAAAGAGCTCAGGGGGAAAGCAAACTTCTATTTCGCTTAAAATGAAGATGGAGCTTCTTAAGGCTGTTGGTCAAAAACAGAAAATGAAAACAGAAATCTGTAAAGATTTTGATATTGCTAACTCTACATTATCAACAATAATTAAAAAAAGAGAGCAAATTACGGAAATGTTTGAATGGAGTAAGTTTGAGCCAGAGCGAAAATGGATGAGAACGGCCAAGCACGAGGAATTAGAGATGGCTTTACTTGTTTGGTTCAAACAAGCGAGATCTCAGAATGCTCCCATATCAGGACCTTTAATGCTAGAAAGAAGCAATGAACTTGCTAAAAAATGGGTATTACATTTTCTGCAAATCCAGGATAGTTGGAACGTTTCAAGAAAAGAAATGGCATAGTACTAAAAAATGCTTGTGGTGAAGCTAATCAAGTTACCGCTGCTTACCCAATAAAACTTTATCATTTAAGGGACAATCGTGTTCAGGGGGGAAACTGTCTAAAAAACGGATTACGGTATTGGTAGGATGCAATTCGGATGGTTCTGAAAAACTACCCTTATTTGTTATTGGCAAAGTTTGAAACGCGTGTTTGAAGAATGTAAGAACATTACCGGTCGAATATACAGCAAACAAAAAGGCATGGATGGTAGCTACGATGTTCACCGATTGGATCGTAAAGTTAGATGAGCGATTCTTACGAGAAAAGCGTTAAGGTTGCAATGATAATTGATAATTGTCCAGCTCATCCCAACGTTGTATTAAAAGCTATAAAGCTTATCTTTTTGCCTCCGAATACAACAAGTGTCTTGCAGCCTTGTGATCAAGGGATTATAAAAAACATGAAATTTTTCTACCGGAAGCAATTGCTTCGAAAATATTTACTCGCAATCGAAGCAAATGAAGATTTCTCGATCAATTTATTAGATGCTCTTCATATGTTGCACTCTGCATGGAATTCAGTGACTCCAAGGACGATTGAAAATTGTTTTCGTCATGCAGGATTCTCAAAAGTATCAGATTCTTTGGCGCCAAAAGAAATGGAGGAGGATATTGAAACTGAGCTGACAGTTGATGAAATGTTTGAGAAAGTTTCTGTATTATTGGACTGTCCTACTGTATCATCGGAAGAATTCGTTGCAGTAGATGATGATAATGTGTGTACAGCCCCAATTATGGCAGACAAAGACATTTTGGAGTTTGTTCAAAGCTCAAAAAATATCATTGATGCAGATTCCGACGACGAAAATGAAATGAATAATGCAGCTCCTATTCCCACGTCATCCAAAATGAGGAACATCATTAAAGTATGCGCAGTTATTTAGACGTACATTCCAATGGTGAAATGAATAACAAAATGGATGACATCGAACAATTTGTTGACAATTTGATGCTAAAAAAGACAATGCAAAGAAAAATATCAGATTATTTTCCAAAAACTCAATAAATGTTTTGTTTTTCAAAAAACTTGAAAATTTTGTATTAAATTTCATTAAGTTCTTGTGAATGTTTTAGTTTCTACATATCTATGTAAATAAAATGTACTCTAATAAACTTAATTTTCTTGAATATACTGTATGTTTTTTTTTGTAATATCCTTTAAAACAAAATTCTTTTAACATGAAAAATATTTCAGTTATATATATATATATATATATATATATATATATATATATATATATATATATATATATATATATATATATATATACACACACATACACATGACTCAACTGGTGATTAAATTAGTGGTTCAAATTCAGTTTTTCTAAGTTTTATGGTGACTTAGTTGTAGTGCTCCTTTATGTTAAGTATTACGGTACTCTTACGGTCACTTTGCTGTAGGAAGTTCCTGTAAAAAGAGTATTGACAGCCAGACTTTAGAAAAGGATGAAGACCAGAATATAAGCTTTAATATTAAAGGACGTTTAGCAATAAATGGAGAAAATTGAATTTGACAAATTGTCCTGTGTATGAACAGGAATGACATGTGTATGTGTTGTCCAGCTGAATTTGGAGCACAAGTGAGGTGTGTCTTCAATAGACATTAAAACAGAATTTGTTTTAGAAATTTTCAGTTTGCTGTGTAATTAAAATGGATACACCTACCACATCAGAATATTATTTTTATTATTGCTGTTTTACAATAATTGGGAGGACTTCAAAAAACTGAAGTAATTTATAAGGAATTATGCAGTGACCAAAAAAGTGTTAAATCCCAGCAATCTTACATTTCAGATCCTTCATCCAGTAGCCACCCTTTCACTTGATTACAGATTTGCACAATGCTGACATTCTCTCCACCAGTGTCCTAAGGTAGCTACGTTTGATACATTTCAGTCTTAAAGTTGTTCCTACATATGCCGATCAATTGCTGACTACTTTTCCTTCAATTTCAAGTCCAGCTAATCTCAAACCATCTCTACTGGATTTAGCTTGAGTGGCTGTGAAGGCCAGGTCATCTTCTGCAGCACTCCATCACTCTTCCTTATTTGCCACATAACTGTCACACAGTGTGGAGGAGTGTTTTATGTTTTTGTCCTGTTCAAAAACAAATGATAGCTTAACTGTGCATAAACCAGATAAGATGCCAGGTCACTGTGATAGCCTTGCTGGTTAATAGTGCCTTTGATTCTAAATAACTGCTAAGCACCCCCAATCCATCATTCCTCATCACCCATGCTTCATGGTTGGAACACCACATGCAGACATTATCCGTTAAACTTCACTGTATCTCATGAAGACCCAGTTGTTGGAACCAAAAACCTCAAATTTGAATTCATCAAGATAAAGTTAAAGCTGGAGTGATGTGTACTGCCTCTGCTTCTTTACTCAAGCAAGTCTTTTTTTTTCTTCATTTCCTTCAGTAGTAGATTCTTTGTAACAAATCTACTATTAATGCCAAATTTATGTAGTCTCCTCTGAACAGATGATGTTGTGATGTGCCTGCTGCTCAAACTCCATAAAGCATGTAATCTGAGGGGTTGTTAGTTGCCGATTTCTGAGGATTGTGACTCAAACCAACTAATCCCCTGCAGCAGAGGTAACTCTTCGTCTGTATTTCCTGTGGCAGTCCACTTGAGATCCAGTTTCATCATAGCACCTGATGGTGTTTGGGATTGCCCTAAAGAAACATTCAAAGTTCTTAAAATTTTCCAAACTTACCAACTTTTATTTTTTTAAAGTAAAGTTGCTCTTGCCATGTTTTAGACTACTATAGCCAGAAATAATGGCCTTCTACCAAAGAAGGCTCTTTACACCCACGCTGCCTTGTCAGAACAGGAAAGGAATGTCACAAATTAAGTTTTAAAAAGGCATACTTAGTAATTAAGATGATATAAGGATTGTGCTTCAAGATTTTTCAACTGTAAATTCACTTTAGTTCTAAATGAAAACTACTTGATTAAAAAAAGGTATTTTCATAATAATTTTGTAATTGAAATGTTTTTGAAAGAAATTCATGCATAGGAATCAGGGTAACAATTTATATTTGTTTTAGAAACAAATATCAAGTATTCAATAATAAGCATTTAGATCAAAATGTCTTTAAGATTATAGAGGACATACAATCAGTCAGATGTGTCTGCACCAGTGGTCTTCTTTAAGCCCTTACTACTTTGATCTGGTCATGGATATGTAGACTCATGGGATAAAAGACCAATCCCCCTGGTGCAGGCTTTTTGCTGATGACATTGTTTTGTGTAGCACCAGAAGAGAGGAAGTGGAGAGGAAGTTGGAAAAATGGAACAGGGCTTTGAAAGACAGATGACTGAAGATACATATGAAGAAGGCAGAATATATGAGGTTTAATGATGATCAGGATTCAGGAGGTTAGCCTGCAGAGAGAGCTAATGAAAAGAGTGGATAAATTTAAATATCTAGGATCAGTGGTAGCCTGAGATGGAAAACTAGATGCAGAGATAATAGAGTGTAGTGTGGATGAAACAATTGGAAGGAGGTATCAGGAGTATTGTGTGATCGAAAAATTAAACGTTTTTAAAAGAGTGTTAAGAGCAGCAATGATATATGGAGCAGTAAAGGGAACAATGGAGAAGAAGTTAGATGTGGTAAAAAGGAGAATGTTGATATGGACGTGTGCAATTACAAAAAAAAAGACAGAATAAGAAATGAGACAACCAGAGGTACAAGTGGGAGAGATATCTAAGAAAGTGCAGGGACGTGGTATGGAAATGAGATGAGGAGAGGCAATGAACAAGTTGGCAAAACAAGGATGGGAATGGAAGTACAGGGGAAGAGAAAGTGAGGGAGGCCAAAGCTGAAGCGTTTGGATAAAGTAAAAGAAGATGGTATGTATAAACATGTATATACAGACATACTGTACATATGTCTCTATTATAAAAAAAAAAATCTTGGAAGGTAGACATGGGAGACGAGACGTGATCTTCTCGGAAGATACTGAAGTCCCACGAGACTACATGCACGACACACCCTACTTACAAACAAATTCTCGGAGACACTTTAACATCCCGTGAGTTTGGGGCTTAACTCATTCACTACAGCTTTATTACTGGCAAATATCAAGAAATAAAAAATGAATGAAATGAAAATAGCAATCTCTATTGTTGGCAAGTGAAGCGAGCGGGGGGCAGAACCCTCTAGAATATATATTAAAAATATAAATATATACACATACACACACACACATACATTTTATATATATATATATATATATATATATATACACACACACACACATACATACATACATATATACACACACATACATACATACACATATATATCTATACTAATTAAAGGCAAAGCCCTCACTGACTGACTGACTGACTCACTCATCACTAATTCTCCAACTTCCCGTGTAGGTAGCAGGCTGAAATTTGGCAGGCTCATTCCTTACAGCTAACTTACAAAAGTTGGGGAGGTTTCATTTCGAAATTTTACGCGTAACGGTCATAACTGGAACCTACTTTTGTCCATATACTGTAATAGCCTGCAGCTTGGTCGCCGTGTGAAGCGGAGTTGCGTCTCGCATCATCATGCCTCCCACGTAATTGAGTGCCTGCCCATATAAGGTAAATATTAGCGGGTAAAGGACTAGCATATTAGCATATTCATAAGTGCAGCTACTGCAGAAACCCTCCCGCAGGAAAAATGCGAGAGAAACTTTTAAGTGCCGGGTCTGAGCTAAAATTAAATAAAGTCATGGACATCGCAAGATCGCACAAGATATTCGCGAGATACAAGTTTAATGAGAAGTCGCAGGGTATAAAGCCTCGATGCTAAAGACCTGGCAAAGTCATGCCTTCTCTGCTGGCCTAAAAAAATATCTGAATCACAAACTGATGTTAATTATATCTTGTCCATGAATATTTATTAAATAATCCCAAATAGGGATCCGCTTCCTTTCATAGCTTTTCCGATGGTTGTGCTGCTTCCAGACATGTATTTTCGTATTAAAGCATTTAACCAATCACATTTCAGCCATCATTTGTTGCCAGGCAGAGAGGCCTTCACAATTCATTGTGCAGGCCCTCTAACACAGAATAAATGTTGATTAAACCAATCAGATTTTGAGTTGGTGTCAGTACGGCCCTCTAGCAGGCGTACGGCAATGTCACTGTATTCAGACCCATTGATTGGATAGAAGCCGATATGAGGAACTCTACGAGGCCACTGAACGCACCGCAGGCGCTCCGAGCGCAAGATCCCCGCGTCTGCTACCGCCAACTCCTTGGCAGGATTCTGGACAATATTATTTGCCAGACACAGACCAGATTTCAAGACCACGAAAAACTGATGTTTGTCACGCTCCCGACCCCCAGAAGTTTCGGGAATACAAGATAAATTTCACGCATGCAGCCTTCTCCAGTTTAACACAAGCGCAACAGAGCAGTTTTTGATCTGTCTTGGCTAAAAACAGAACTGACTATGATGTATGCCATGGATGATTTTGCAGGAAAATCTCCCACTGATCTCCCTGACTTCCTTCATCAGAAAAATCTAAATGAGAGCATGGGGCAGCTGTTCACATTGGTATATTTGGCGGTGACCATTCCCGTGTACACTGTTTCTGTCGAGCAGACATTTTCAGCCCTAAAGCAAATTAAAACTTATGCCAGAAATACGACAGGGCAGGTTCGACTTTCAGCATTACCTTCAATGGCGATAGAAAGGGACTTTATGATGGAACTGAAGCGCACAGATAATCTGTACAACAGAGTAATTGAACTGTTTTTGAGGAAAGAGAGGAGGATGGATTTTGTTTACAAATAATCTGAATTTTTGGCAAGTAAAATGTTGCGATTTTCCTAAATAATATTGTAAGTTTATGAGTTATTATTGAGGTTTTTTTATGTGTGTCGCAGCTGTAGCTGCAGTAGAAAGGAACTTGTTCACGCCTGATTTGTCTATTCAATAAAGGCATTTATTATGGCTATAGGAGTTATCTATCTGCAATGCAGCGGCTCTTTATACTGTATTTCTGCATATTAAGATGGTTTTTATAACCATAAATTAGTTTCTGAGGGGCGGGTTGATTTAGACAGAGCACTACTGAAGGCCTAGGTATGAGATGCACAGTCTGCCACTGGACCAGATGATACGTAAATTTGATGACCATTACAACCCGAAAATAAACAAAACTGTAGAGAGGATCAGATTATACTTCTCCCAGTGTGTCTCTCTGAATCCTCCGTGCGGGAACATTATCATAATGGTACGTTAAGCACAAGTTAATAATGGGAATTCCTGTTAAACATCTTACATTCACGAGATTTGCGTAGTGAACACTTCGATGAATGAAACCTGTTATCTTTACAACGGTTGACAAACACGGAATATAACTTCATAACAACACGTTCTGCAAATACGACCCTGATTGAAAGAAATAATGATAATCAAATCCTTGACAAAACAATTACATTGACAATCAGGTTATGTTATTTTTAAAATGTTTCCTTTTCTTTTTCATAACTTCTTTAACACACTATATGTATATTTGTATATGTATATATGTTTATATGTGTGTGTGTGTGTGTGTGTGTGTGTATATATATATATATATATATATATATATATATATATATATATATATATGAGACAGCAACACTCAGAACAGTGACAAAACAATTACATTGACAATCATGTTAAGTTATTTTTAAAATGTTTCCTTTTCTTTTTCATAACTTCTTTAACACTTCTTCTCTGCTACGAAGCGTGGGTATTTTGCTAGTACAGTATATATATATATATATATATATATATATATATATATATATATATATACACACTATCAAAATACCTGAGCTTCGTAGCGGAGAAGAAGTGTTAAAGAAGTTATGAAAAAGAAAAGGAAACATTTTAAAAATAACTTAACATTTACTTTCTATTCGTTTGCATAAGCACAGTCCTACACCAACAATTATTTAATGTTAGCTCAGACCCGGCACTTAAAAGTTTCTCTTGCTCTTTTGCCGAGTTTGTGCCAAACACTATTCTATCCCTGACCATCTCATTTTCGTTTGCATAAGCATAGTCCATGACCAGCAATTTTAACTTAGTTATAAAGTGATCAAAAGAATTGTTTATATCCCGCGTCCTCTCATTAAACTTGTATCTCACGAACATTGTATTCGTCTTAGGCATGACAAACACCAGCAGCAGCGTGTCTATGAATTTAATTTAAAGTTAAGCTTTACACCTTGCTTTCCTATTCCTTTGCATAAGCACAGTCCTTCACCCGCAAGTTTGACTTCTGTTACAGCAATTTTAACTCCGTTAGAAAGTGAACCAAAGTCTCGTTTATACCTTGTGTCTTCTCATTAAACTTGTATCTCGCGAATATCGTATTCGTCGTAGGCATGACAAACGCCAGTGGCAGCGTGTCTATAAACTTAATTTAAACTTATGGTTTACACCGTGCTTTGTTTCCGCAGTAACTGCACTTATGAACATGCTTGTATGCATCACTCGCTTCATATTGTTTTGCTGCCTTCTCAATTGTGTAATACGTTTTTTGTTCAGCGATCTTTGGTGCTCTTCCTTGTTCTCTATGTACTGCGTTCACAGTCAGTTCACGTGAGCCACTCTCTTGTGTGATCTTGCGATGTCCACGGCTTTATTTAATGTTAGCTAAGACCTGGCACTTAAAAGTTTCTCTCGCACTTTCGCTGAGTTTGTGCCAAACACTAGACCATCTCATCTTCGTTTGCATAAGCACAGTCCTTCACCCGCGAATATTTACCTTATATGGGCAGGCAATCAATTACGTGGGAGGTGTGATGATGCGGGACGCAACTCCGCCTCACACGGCAACCGAGCTGCAGGCTATGGTTGTATGTATGGTCGAAAGTAGGTTCCAGTTATGACCGTTACGCGTAGAATTTCGAAATGAAACCTGTCTAACTCTTGTAAGTAAGCTGTAAGGAATGAGCCTGCCAAATTTCAGCCTTCCATCTGCACGGGAACTTGGAGAATTAGTGATGAGTCAGTGAGTGAGTGAGTGAGTCAGTCAGTCAGTCAGTGAGGGCTTTGCCTTTTATTAGTATAGATATACATATACATACATATATATATATATATACATATATATACATACATATATATACATACATATATATATATATACATACATATATATATATATATATATATATATATATATATATATATATATATATATATACATATACATACATACATATTGTAAAAGACGCTATATAGCGCCCGACCCAGCACAGACTTACGCAGAGGCACGTGTAAAACAAATAGGTTTTTATTTCTTTTCTTCAGCCGTGGGGCACGCCTTCCCTGTGTTCCACAGGCCCAACACAGTCCCAAAAGCACAAAACAGACTTTATACAACCCTTCCTGGCACCACCACTCCTCCCTGGCAACCTCGTCCTCTTCCTCCCGATTCTGGCCCTGAATGAAGACTGATAGATCTCAATTACTTCTGTTCTCATTTGTTCCTGAATTTCTTTGGATCTTGGCATGATGTCTAGCTTTTGAGGCGCTTTTGGTCTACTTCTCTGTGTCAGGCAGCTCCTATTTAAGTGATTTCTTGATTGAAACAGGTGTGGCAGTAATCAGGCCTGGGGTGGCTACGGAAATTGAACTCAGGTGTGATACACCACAGTTAGGTTATTTTTAACAAGGGGGCAATTACTTTTTCACACAGGGCCATGTAGGTTTGGATTTTTTTCTCCCTAAAATAATAAAAACCATCATTTAAAAACTGCATTTTGTGTTTACTTGTGTTATATTTGACTAATGGTTAAATGTGTTTGATGAGCAGACTATACTTTCTGAGAAGGTTGGCATCCTTCAACATCTGCAGTAAGATGCTGCAGATGTTCTACCAGACGGTTGTGGCGAGTGCCCTCTTCTACGCGGTGGTGTGCTGGAATGGCAGCATAAAGATGAAAGACACCTCACGCCTGGACAAACTTGTTAAGAAGGCAGGCTCTATTGTAGGAGTAAAGTTGGACAGTTTAACATCTGTGTCAGAGCGACGGGCACTAAGCAAACTCCTATCAATCATGAAGAATCCACTGCATCCATTGAACAGTGTCATCTCCAGGCAGAGGAGTAGCTTCAGTGACAGACTTTTGTCACTGTCCTGCTCCACTGACAGACTAAAGAGATCGTTCCTCCACCACACTATGCGACTCTTCAATTCCACCCGGGGGAGTAAATGCTAACATTAATTTTATTTTAATTTTTTTCATTTTTTTTTATTTTTATTACTATTTAATTTAATATTGTTTCTTTGTATCAGTATACTGCTGCTGGATTATGCGAATTTCCCCTTGGGATTAATGAAAGTATCTATCTATCTATCTATCTATCTATCTATGATCAGAAACATTTTGTGTGACAAACATGCAAAAGAATAAGAAATCAGGAAGGGGGCAAATAGTTTTTAACACCACTGTATATATGTATATATATATGTAGACTCAAACCCATTATGACAGCAGCAATCCAAGCTGTGAGAAAACACTAAAAAGGAGGCGTGGCAGACGTCGTGATACATTTTCTGATGTAGCTAGACAAAAACAACTTCGTGACGCTGCTGCCAAATACACAAAACAATTACTTTGACAATCATGTTACATTATTTTTAAAATGTTTCATTTTCTTTCCTTCTTTAACACGCTACTTCTCCGCTGCGAAGCGCGGGTATTTTGCTAGTATATATATATCTATATATATATATATATATATATATATATATATCTATATATATATATCTATATATCTATATATATATCTATATATATCTATATATATATATATATATATATATATATATATATATATCTATATATATATATATATATATATATATATATATATATATATATATATATCTATATATTGTGACGGACAGCCGGGTCCCATGCCCGGCCGGGACGCCTCTGATGCATACGTCCCGGGGGAGCCATCATGGACTTTGCAATACCTCCCCGGGCGCTTGGCAGTCTCCTGGCACTGGTTTCCTCCTCAATCTCCCCCGTGGCTCCATGGGACATGGAGTCCACCACAGCAGCCCGGTTGGGAGATGGGGTGGCCGCTAGGGGGTGCTGCAGAGATCCAGCCACCACACTGGACGGTTTATCAGCCCCACCCGGAGGTGCAATTAAGACCAGCTGGTCAGGCACCTGGATCACTTCCGGGTGGGGCATAAAAGAGCCTGCCTCCCAGCAATCGAGGCCAGAATCGGGAGGAAGAGGACGAGGTTGCCTGGGAGGAGTGGTGGAGCAGGAAAGTGTGGGTTTGTGTTTGGCGTCTTTGTGTTTGTGCTTTGGACTGTGGTTGGGCTGTGTGGCACGGGGAAGACGTGTCACACAGCTGAAGAAAAATAAATATTTGTGAGTGTGAACACGTGCCTCTGCCTATTCTATGCCGGGTCGGGCGCTATAAAGCGCCTTGTTTACACTGGCGTAGTCGTGCGGATCCCGGCCCGTCCATTTGGGTCGGAACCTGCGGTTTTTACTCTTGCTGACCCGGCATAGCGGCGCAACAGCTGGGCACGGTTCTCGGCTCAGCGGCGCCGGAGAGCGCGCCCCGACGCAGCTACAGGCAAGCAGTCGGGCAGGACTGCACAGCACAGCGCACTGAAGCGCGCACACGCGGCAGGAGCCGCAAGCCAGCACACGCGGTACAGCGCGAAGCGCGCACACGCGGCAGGGGCCGCAAGCAGGCACACGCAAGTCAGCGGGACTGCCCAACAGGCCGCCGAGGAGCTGCTGCAGGCGCCTTTTGTCATGGGGAAGAAGAAAGCCGGGCGGACACAGAGGCCAACTGGCAGACGCCGCCACGCTAGTCCGCCGCACGGGTTGCAACCGGAGGTAGGTGACGAAGTTGCGGGTATGTTTTTCCGCCTGCGGTCATCCTACCTCCTGGACGCCGAGGGGCGAAGCACCCGTGCGGGCAGGGGGACGAGTGTCCGTGGCATGACGACGGAGCCAGCTTGGGGGTGAGCGAGGCGGAGCTGTGTCTTCCCCTCGGCTTGAGCCAGCGGCTGGCGGAGGAGAGCCCGGACGAGCTTCCCAGCGCGGCGCCCCTGCAAGTGGGGCAGGAGCGGCTCCGCGAAACAGGTAAACGGGGGGGGGACGTGTGTCAATCACCCGCCGAGGAGGATCGGCAGGCGGGGATGACGGACGCCTTCCCTCTCCTCCAAACTACCCGAAGGGGCCTGTGGGGGATCCACAGGGTCTTCTTGGCACGCGGTCGGCGGAGGGCGACACGGAGAGCCCAAATCCACCGCCGGCCGCCACTATTAATGTTTCTTGGGCTGTAGGGGAGGTGAAGTCCGTTGTCCTCGCCCTACAGTCCCTTTTACAAGTTTTTCAGGTCCTGTCGGAGGCGAAGGAGGGGCTGGAGAAGAAGCTCGGTATCCCGCGGGGCCCTGGCTGAATGGCTTCGGACGGCGGGTGGCCAGCCTCCCACCGGCAGGACAGAGCGGTGCAGGTAAGTGAAGCCGGCACCGCAGAGAAAAGGGGGCGGGACGCAGCGGCAGCAGTGTTGCTTAGTACTGCCTGTCAGGCGGACCCGCCCACCACACGAGAGGCTGCTGTGATGACTGACAGCAAGGCGGACGGCGGCGGGGAGGCAGCAGGGGGAAACCGGCTGCCCAAACAACCCGCCCGACCGCTAGCGCCAGTCTTGCGGCAGTCCAAAGGGACGAGGTGCGGGGTCCCTCCTTTCTCATAGGGGACTCAGACCGCCAGTGCGACCCAAAGGAAAAGGGGGAACCGGAAGAGGAAACCGGAAACCCCGTACATAGAGCAGTGTATGCCTGACGGCTTGGAGCGAAGGAGGGCTGCACTGCAGAGGGCGGAACTGTCACAAGCCCTCCTCGGAGGGGCGAAGGGCAGATGTTCCCTGCCTGCTTCCGCATGCAGAGGGGCCGTACTGGAGGGAGTCGGCGGTGTTATGACTGTGGCCGCGGTGGCCATGTCTGGCGGGCTTGTCCCGAGGGACATCGGGGCAACGCCCCCAGACCTGTTTATTCTGTTTTACAGGCGCAGCCGGAACCAGGAATGCCGACTCCCCATCCTGGAGAAGACCCCCTGCGGGCAGGCCGATGAGCTCCACAAGCCTCATCTGAGGGAGGGGCCATGTGACGGACAGCCGGGTCCCATGCCCGGCCGGGACGCCTCTGATGCATACGTCCCGGGGGAGCCATCATGGACTTTGCAATACCTCCCCCGGGGCGCTTGGGGGCAGTCTCCCTGGCACTGGTTTCCTCCTCAATCTCCCCCGTGGCTCCATGGGACATGGAGTCCACCACAGCAGCCCGGTTGGGAGATGGGGTGGCGCTAGGGGTGCTGCAGAGATCCAGCCACCACACTGGGCGGTTTATCAGCCCCACCCGGAGGTGCAATTAAGACCAGCTGGTCAGGCACCTGGATCACTTCCGGGTGGGGCATAAAAGGGCCTGCCTCCCAGCAATCGAGGCCAGAATCGGGAGGAAGAGGACGAGGTTGCCTGGGAGGAGTGGTGGAGCAGGAAAGTGTGGGTTTGTGTTTGGCGTCTTTGTGTTTGTGCTTTGGACTGTGGTTGGGCTGTGTGGCACGGGGAAGACGTGTCACACAGCTGAAGAAAAATAAATATTTGTGAGTGTGAACACGTGCCTCTGCCTATTCTATGCGGGTCGGGCTATAAAGCGCCTTGTTTACAATATATATATCTATATATATATATATATATATATATATATATATCTACAGTGGACCCTCGTTTATCACGGTTAATCCGTTCCAGACTCTACCGTGATAAATGAATTTTTAAGTAGGATTCTTTATTTATAAATCGAATATTTTGCAGTTAGAGTATAGAAAACCTGTTTACGACCTTCTAAATACGTTTTTTTAACATTATTAGAGCCCTCTAGACATGAGATAACACACTTTAGTCACCATTACACTCGTATTACCCAATATATTAGACAAAATAAGAGAAAATAAGACATATTAGACGTTACAAATATCATATTACTAGGCGCACTCGCCTTTTAAGGCGACTGACTTTTATCCTCAATTTCTGTGCGCTCCATGTGTTTTTTTTTATCCCCTCAAGTGCCTGTCCAAAGTCGTACAATGTCAGCCCGAATCTGTACCGCTAAAGACGGAGTTTCATGCACTAAATAAGCTATAGATGAGAATAAGCAAGCACCATCTCCCCTGATATTTACTACATGGCGAGGCATTTGTACTCCATCAACATTAATTATTTCCAGAGACATAATTTTGTCTATTTTTCCAGCGCATCGCGCACAAAAGCAAGGAACGATGACAGCACCAGAACTCTGCTCACATCGCGTCGCTTCGCACTACCTAAAGCCGCAAGTAGTAAGTCTGTAATAAGCGGAATAACGCTACGCTTTGCACTCACGGGACGGAAGGACAATCCCGAACGCTTTTATATAGTAGATTATTGTACTGTACATTTAATTGCACACAACCACTAACCTATGAAGGCACGACCTCAGTAGGTCTTCAGAGGTGGTGCAGTATCTTCAGCAGGTGCGTTGTTGTCTTCAGTGAAGAAGAACTAGGCAGTGGGTGACTGGGTGTGCGGCTGAAGAACATCTTGATAGGCAGTTGCTGGCACTGTCTTTTCATATGCGTGAGGAGGCTTTTGTAGGGTATTGCCATCTTTAATCATATCCAAGAGTTTCACCTTCTCCTGTATAGTAAGCATCTTCCTCCGGCACTTAGTTTTATTGTCAGAAGGCTTAGAAAAAGCAGCACGTTTAGGAGCCATCGTAGGGCTTAGATAAAAGTTCTCAGAAAGCGCATGCGTAGTGACATAAGCGTGTATGAGAAAAAAATCGCGATAAAGTGAAGCCGCGAAAGTCGAAGCGTGATATAGCGAGGGATCACTGTAATACATTTCACTTGGCAAATTGCATATTTAAAAACTACAAGGGTTAACTTTAAGCTTTGGTAGGGGAAATTTTGAGCCAATGTGATAAAGCTTAAATAAGATAAGTTGTGATAAGCTTTTAGTGTGGAGACAGCTGAGGACATGTGGAGCTGGTTGAAAAGTGTTTTACATATAATGCAGATATACATATCACATATACACTACACTCACCTAAAGGATTATTAGGAACACCTGTTCAATTTCTCATTAATGCAATTATCTAATCAACCAATCACATGGCAGTTGCTTCAATGCATTTAGGGGTGTGGTCCTGGTCAAGACAATCTCCTGAACTACAAACTGAATTTCTATATCTATCTATCTATATCTATCTATATATATATCTATATATATATATATCTATATATAAATATATCTATATATATATATATATATATATATATATATATATATATATATATATAGCAAAATACCCGTGCTTCACAGCAGCGAAGTACTGCCTTAAAAGTTTTATTAAGAAGAAAATTAAACCTTTTTCAACGGAGGGAAAATATACCAATAATTATTTGTTAAGGATCTCTTTGTATACCACATTGTAAGTTCAGCCCACCGGTTGTAATTTGACCAAGCTGTGCGCTGAGCTTATTCTTAAGCATGCAACGTACAGTTGGCCATTTGAACAGTAATTTGTTTCAAATCTCACAGCTTGGATTGCTGCTGTCATAATCGGTTTGAGTTTCATGGTTTGTTTGAATGATGGCAGTATTTGTAGGACTTGTGTTGAAGAGACATTCGGCATCTGTCAAGCGTTGCAAGTATATACAACCAGTTTCATTGATAACTTCACATCCAGCTTTTGAGAGTTTAAACATTCATAAACATCAAAGTGTCCACTACTGAAATCGTCACCTGTCAATCTAAGATGTTTAAGAGGCATTGGCGTTTGTCGAAAGGTGTAAAATATTTGGCCATTTCGGTACACTTGAAAGCGACAACCGAACAATTCAGCGGCAGCCATCAACTCACATGCAGAACTATAGGTGAAGGGCTTAAGCATTTCACTCTTATAGTGCTCCTGTGTAGTATAATTATCTCCTGTACCATCATCAGTCCACACCTTGAACCTGTCCCAGTCATTCAATACATAAGACACAATGTTTCTCCAGATATCAAGAGTGAGCCTGATATGGCCGTGCAATATGTAACAAAGAGAATGGAAAAGATAGGTGCCATCTCCGGGCATGGAAACCACTCGGTAAGTGACGGTTCTTTGATCGATGGTGATCACCTTGATAGACATGTTAATGCGGGTACGGTTGGAATGATAAAGGAAATATGTACCTAAACAATGTAAAGTAAGTGTAAAATACCTACACAATAACTATAATCGTAACAAATGAACAATAAAACAGTGGAGAAGCCGTGGATTAAATAAAAAGGCTGTAGTTATCAGCAGGGAGCGTGAATCCGTGGCGAAGCAAGGAAGGGAATGTAGAGACTGGAGCGACGGACGGCCTTATATAGGCAGGCAGCCAACAACGTGGGAGGCGTTGGGATGGGGGACCCAATGCCGCCTCACACGGTGACTGAGCTGCAGGCTATGGATGTATATATGTACGTAAGTAGGATTCAGTTAGAGTTGGGAACCCGCATACCAAATTTCTTGAAGATGGGCCCATAAGTAACAAAGACTGTTGAAAATTTCAATATGGCGGCCGACAGTGGCATCATCCCACCGAAATACGTACCAAATTTCAGCCTTCTACCTACACGGGAATTTGGAGAATTAGTGACGTTGGAAAGTTAAATATGGTGGCTGACAGTGGCGTCATACCACCGAAATAAGTACATACATAGGTTTCGGTTAGCGCAGGGAAGCTGCCTACCAAATTTCGTGAAGATGGGGCCATAAATAAGAAAGTTCAACATGGCGGACGTTGTCGACCGTTATCGACCGTTATGACCGTTACGTGTAGTATTTCGAAATGAAACCTGCTTAACTTTTGTAAGTAAGCAGTAAGAAATAAGCCTGCCAAATTTCAGCCTTCAACCTACACAGGAAGTTGGAGAATTAGTGATGAGTGAGTGAGTCAGTGAGTGAGTGAGGGCTTTGCCTTTTATTAGTATAGATTATGTTAGTTTGTCCAAATACTTTTGATCGCCCTGAAAATGGGGGGACCATGTATAAAAATGGCTGTCTTTTCTAAATAGTTTAAACAATGCTTTTGTTAAACATCTTAAATTAGAACTGCAAGTCTACCTTCAGTCACATCTTGTTTGTGTCATTTCAAATTCACTCTGGTGGCAAACAGAGCCAAAATTATGAAAATTGTATCACTGTCTAAATACTTATGGACTTAACTGTATATACACATACATACACACACTCAACATAATATTCAATTGCATTTTCTAAATGCCATTTTCTTTTAATTTCTGAGTACTTTAAAAGATATGCATAACCTCACCTGTTACTCTTCTTCTCATATATAACTAAACTCATCCATAAATAATATTATTATATAAATGATGCCAATTTTAATATCGGTCTACTCTTTTTCAGGAAACTAAAAATGGAAAGCCCATATTCAGAAACACAATGTGAAAGCACAAAAAGCTCTATGACAGATGAACAAATTAGATTCATTAACATGGAGGGCGGTGTATCCATTGCTATTTGTTTTGGATTTTCAGGGCAAACAAATTATAAGTAACATCAAAGTTTTTTTTTCCATTTGAAGTTTTATTCTGCTCAGTATGGCTCATTTAAAGAAAAATGTAATAGCTCTACACACATAAAATCTGCATCTAAAGATTAACACTTAATAAAATAAACTATTACAAGGACAATTTAGGTCACATCTGAACTTACTGTATATATATGAGTAAGAGGTAAATCAGATTTGAAACTAGAAAAGTAGCACAGACGTTAAGTTAAAAGGTGGCTAAACCCTCATGATAAATACAAAAGTGATGTAATGCTTTTCTAAGATTGTTTCATTTCTAACAGCTGAACATTTTACATGACCATAGTGAATAGCCACTGTTCCACTTAAAGCATGCTAAATTGATCACAAACTCCCCAGGGTATGCAGTATTTCAGGAAAAAGAGTAGGGCAGGGCATTTTAAAAGAAGAAGAAATGGTTTTTAGACTAAGCAACAAGCATCTCTTTCAGGGAAAAACATATGCAGCCCAGTTAAAACCTTGGAGGCCTAATAAAAGGCTGAATCCTTCTCCTTAATTGCATTACAGCAGCTCACCATTTATTGTCTGTTACATTCTAAAAATCTCAGCAGGCTGCAGGGAAAAAAAAATTCTCCACAATAATTAATCGCAACCACAACCTTGATTTCCGCATCAGATAATGACTACATATTCTAGCAAGAAATATGAGGTAATATTCCCCCCAATCAAAGCAATAAATAGATAATATATTTTTACCAAGATTTAAATAAATGTAAGATTGAGTTTTCATGGTTTGTACAAGCAAAAAAATAATATAGATAATAAATGGTTCATCTTCAGCTTAAGACGCCACAGGACCCCAAATGGTCAAAACTGTGTATCCTGATTATTTACTTACATTAATTTCTGCCACAAATCTGCCCAAGCCTGTATGCGGTCCAAGTCCCTCTGTGTTCATTTAGCTGATTCTCCATTATTGGCCCCTTCCCTTTGTTTAGTATCACTTGCATACTTGACCAGCTTATTATTTATAGTATTCCCCAGATCATTTACGTACATTAAAAAGAGCAGTGGCCCAGCAGTGATCCCTGAGAGACATGACTTTTAACATCACCTAATTCTGAAAAGGTTCTCCTAACCATAAGCCTTTGTTCTCAGGGTTTAAGCCAATTTTTTACTCAGCATCTTGAATTGTTTTAGTTTGATTACTAGCCTCTCGTGAGGGACCTTATCAAAAGCCTTCATAAAGTCAAGATAAATACCATATGCACCAATCTGATCATATGCTTTTCTTGCTTCCTAATGGAATTTCAGCATATTAGTGAAACACGACCTCCATCGTCTGAAGCCTTGCCGACTGTTTGTTAATACGCCTTTTCAGTCTTTTCCTTAATAATTCTTTCCCTTAACTTACCTGGGCTGCACGTTAAGCGTACTGGTCTACAATTATTTTGATCAACCCAATTGCCCTTTTTATACAACAGGCTACTATTTGTTAACTTCTAGTCCTTAGGTTTTTCCCCGCGTTTAGCGTGCAAGAATCTTCGCACATATGAATCAAGGGTTTAACATTCTTAAACTCTAGGATAAATGTTGTCTGGTCCTGGTGATTTGTTAAATTTCAGCCAATTTAATGTAACCAGTATTTCTGCCTTTACAATTTCCAAATCACTTTCTAAATCTCTTTAGTAGTACCCATTACTTTTGGGAGCTTATCGTCTTCTTCACACTTGTAAACCTCAAAAACAGTAAGCTCAGAGTAATTTGCTTTTTGCACCATCTGTACATTTTAGCTCTGCCTCACCATTTGTTATATAACTTCACCTCCTCCTTGACTGTTCTTTTAACACTGAAATTTTGAAAAACATCTTTTTGTTTCACCACTGCTTTCATGGTATCACAACTCCTAATGTTAATGTAAAGGCTGAGGAGTCCCAAATAATTACTGGGCTACTGAAGTCAGAGTCGGTAAAAATATACACAGGCAGATTTCTGACTAAATGTAAATTTCCCATTTCACATACACTGACTTTTTTCTTCTAGACTTTTGATAAAAAATATGGCTCCTTTTTTTAATTTTGTAAGTTTATTCTTACAGTATGTTTAATGTTACTCAGTGTTTGTAAGCCACAACATTACTGGTGCGGCCTTCAAACCCAAACATTAAAATGCGAAAGGGCTAAAATTTACCCTAATGATTCACACTGGCAGTGATGAAGTGACTTGTATCTTGTATGTTATGTGCCTTTAGTCAACACAGTAAATATGTTAGTCTAAGAAGAGAGTTGGAGTTGGTGGTACCAGGAATTGAGGAGTCAGAGTTAGAGACAACGGTTTTGTGTATCGACTTCACAGCTCTGGTTAGAGTTGGAATGATTAGTTTTAAAAGCCTTACAGCTCTCTTTTCTTTTGTAATTTCTTTTTTGCCTCCTTATTTGTCCTCTGCAAAGTTTTCTTTATTCCCTTACTACTTCTTCATTTTGGGATCATATGCATTATATGTAATATGTACACTCACCTAAAGGATTATTAGGAACACCATACTAATACGGTGTTTGACCCCCTTTCGCCTTCAGAACTGCCTTAATTCTACGTGGCCTTGATTCAACAAGGTGCTGAAAGCATTCTTTAGAAATGTTGGCCCATATTGATAGGATAACATCTTGCAGTTGATGGAGATTTGTGGGATGCACATCCAGGGCACAAAGCTCCCGTTCCACCACATCCCAAAGATGCTCTATTGGGTTGAGATCTGATGACTGTGGGGGCCATTTTAGTATAGTGAACTCATTGTCATGTTCAAGAAACCAATTTGAAATGATTCGAGCTTTGTGACATGGTGCATTATCCTGCTGGAAGTAGCCATCAGAGGATGGGTACATGGTGGTCATGAAGGGATGGACATGGTTAGAAACAATGCTCAGGTAGCCTGTGGCATTTAAACGATGCCCAATTGGCACTAAGGGGCCTAAAGTGTGCCAAGAAAACATCCCCCACACCATTACACCACCACCACCAGCCTGCACAGTGGTAACAAGGCATGATGGATCCATGTTCTCATTCTGTTTACGCCAAATTCTGACTCTACCATTTGAATGTCTCAACAGAAATTGAGACTCATCAGACCAGGCAACATTTTTCCAGTCTTCACCTGTCCAATTTTGGTGAGCTTGTGCAAATTGTAGCCTCTTTTTCCTATTTGTAGTGGAGATGAGTGGTACCCGGTGGGGTCTTCTGCTGTTGTAGCCCATCCGCCTCAAGGTTGTGCGTGTTGTGGCTTCACAAATGCTTTGCTGCATACCTCGGTTGTAACGAGTGGTTATTTCAGTCAAAGTTGCTTTTCTATCAGCTTGAATCAGTCGGCCCATTCTCCTCTGACCTCTAGCATCAACAAGGCATTTTAAGCCCACAGGACTGCCGCATACTGGATGTTTTTCCCTTTTCACACCATTCTTTGTAAACCCTAGAAATGGTTGTGCGTGAAAATCCCAGTAACTGAGCAGATTGTGAAATACTCAGACCGGCCCGTCTGGCACCAACAACCATGCCACGCTCAAAATTGCTTAAATCACCTTTCTTTCCCATTCTGACATTCAGTTTGGAGTTCAGGAGATTGTCTTGACCAGGACCACACCCCTAAATGCATTGAAGCAACTGCCATGTGATTGGTTGATTAGATAATTGCATTAATGAGAAATTGAACAGGTGTTCCTAATAATCCTTTAGGTGAGTGTATATGTGATATGTATATCTGCATTATATGTAAAACACTTTTCAACCAGCTCCACATGTCCTCAGCTGTCTCCACACTAAAAGCTTATCACAACTTATCTTATTTAAGCTTTATCACATTGGCTCAAAATTTCCCCTACCAAAGCTTAAAGTTAACCCTTGTAGTTTTTAAATATGCAGTTTGCCAAGTGAAATGTATTACAGTGATCCCTTGCTATATCACGCTTCGACTTTCGCAGCTTCACTCTATCGCGATTTTTTTCTCATACATGCTTACGTTACTACGCATGCGCTTTCTGAGAACTTTTATTTAAGCCCTACGATGGCTCATAAACGTGCTGCTTTTTCTAAGCCTTCTGACAATAAAACTAAGTATCCAGGAGAAGGTGAAACTCTTGGATATGATTAAAGATGGCAATACCCTACAAAAGCCTCCTCACGCATATGAAAAGACAGCACCAGCAACTGCCTATCAAGATGTTCTTCAGCCACGCACCCAGACAACCACTGCCTACACCTAGTACTCCTTCAGCGGAAGAAGACAACAACGCACCTGCTGAAGATACTGCACCACCTCTGAAGACTCTCCTACTGAGGTCGTGCCTTCATAGGTTAGTGGTTGTGTGTAAGAACTGTGTGTGTTTGTGTGCAATTAAATGTACAGTACAATAATCTACTATATAAAAGCGTTCGGGATTGTCCTTCCGTCCCATGAGGGCAAAGTGTAGCGGTACTCCGCTTAATACAGACTTACTACTTGCGGCTTTAGGTACGAAGCGACGCGATGTGAGCAGAGTTCTGGTGCTCTCATCGTTCCCTTGCTTTTGTGTGCGATGCGCTGGAAAAATAGACAAAATTATGTCTCTGGAAATAATTAATGTTGATGGTGTACAAATGCCTCACCGTGTAGTAAATATCAGAGGAGATGGTGCTTGCTTATTCTCATCTATAGCTTATTTAGTGCATGAAACTCCGTCTTTAGCGGTAGAGATTCGGGCTGACATTGTACGACTTTGGACAGGCACTTGAGGGGATAAAAAAAAAACTTAGGTTTTCGGGACATGTTATGAATGGGCACTTTGATGTTCTCATTCTCTACACTTACATGCCTGATGTACACATGGAGCGCACAAAAATTGAGGATAAAAGTCAGTTGCCTTAAAAGGCGAGTGCGCTTAGTAATATGATATTTGTAACATCTAATATGTCTTATTTTCTCTTATTTTGTCTAATATATTGGGTAATACGAGTGTAATGGTGACTAAAGGGTGTTATTTCATGTCTAGAGGGCTCTAATAATGTTAAAAAACGTATTTAGAAGGTCGTAAACAGGTTTTCTATACTCTAACTGCAAAAATATTCGATTTATAAATAAAGAATCCTACTTCGTGAAAATTCATTTATCACGGTTGAGTCTGGAACGGATTAACCGTGATAAACGAGGGTTCACTGTACAGTATAATGTGACCGCTACTTAATGGTTTATTCATGTCAACACCCATATAAAATGCCACATGCAGACAGGCTTCCCCCCTTGTGTTTGCTTTAGTATACTGTTTTAAAAAAACAGTCAGTGATTCCACCTAAAACCTCCTGCTCAACTACTCTGCTATTTGTAAGGCCAACCAAGGTAATATCGGGGTAATGTGAGTCTCCCTATGACTAATGTCTTCTAAATCTGCCTTTTTATTTCTCCTTAATAAAAGTGTCTGTCTGTGTGTCTATCTGGTTACAATGCCTTTGTCATTCCAAAAGATGGCGCATTGGGTCCTTGAGCAAGACCCTTAACATGAAAATTACTCCAGTGTATTCCATACACACACAAAGTTTAACTTGAACATCTCCTTTATAATTGTACTATTCTGCAAACATTTATCTATATATATAATTCACTAAGGCAAGACAACCATGAAAAGCATGCCGGAAGGGGCGTGGATTCACTAAGCCGCTGACAAGTGAGACACCTATGGCGCACACAGGAAGGAGCCACGCCCACCAACTCCAAGACCATTGAATACGACGACAACTCGCAGTTGGGTCAGGTTCATGTCATGTACCTCCGAGCTTACTTGACTCTTCATAGAGGCATGTTTCTCGTGGAGGTGAATCGCCATATGCAGCATGTGAAACGGTTTGGGATCCTTAAAACAATCCTTTAAAACTGATGTTAAAGCACAATGAAGAAATCAGTCTTTAAAAACCAATAAGGCCTGTGCCTCTGTTTCATTACCGTCTCACCTGCTTCACCAATGCAGGCCCTGTAACAGTCGAGACGCTCTGTCAGCAGCTGACCTTCTCTGTACCTGACCGGTTCACACAGAGGCAGCGCAAGAGAAAGCTGAGCCAGAGACAGACAGAGGCACACACACAGGCAGCTGGTGGGTGGCTCTCCGTGAGTTTCTCTTGCGAGCGGACACATGACGAGGCGGTGTGTATGCTTCGAGAACGAGGCTGGATGCAGCTTGCGACCGGGCACAAGAGCAGACAGTGTGTATGCTTCGAGTGCGAGGGTGGACGCGACAGGACCATCTAGGAAAAATCATGTCGCGGATGTGAATCGCTGTATGCGGCGTATAGAACAGTTTGTGAGGGGTGTCGCTGTGTCTTTCCAGAAGTGTTCAACCATCAATAAATAATTATGCGGCATTTGTTATGCCGCGGGTTCACTATTGTGTTGTATTTTGCTCTCTCCAGAGTTCCATCTTTTCATTCACTTACTGTTGTATTCTCACACTAACCTGTTTTAGACAACCGTGTCTTTCCACAAGTGTTTAGCATTCAGTAAATAATTATGCATGAGATTGAGCGTGTGTCTAGGCGTGGGTAAGCAGTTGAACCCCATTCGGGCTGCAAACCGTGGAATTGCCACTAAGTGCGACTCATATGCTCCCACTCTTTTCGTCCCTACCCTTTGTACACACCCCCCTCCCACACGTTGATTGTTAATAGAGGCATGTTTCTCGCGGAGGTGAATCGCCATATGCAGCGTGTAAAACTGTTTGCGAGGGGTATCCCATGGGATCATTAAAACATTCCTTTGCAACTGAGGTTAAAACACAATGAAGTGAGCAGTCTTTAAAAAACGAGTTTTCGGTTGCGACGCACGACAGTGTTGTACACGCTACATACAGCAATTCGCATCAGCTTCAAACATGCGTCTTCTTAGATGCTCCTGCACTTTCTACACACCCCCCTCCCACCTCGCTACGCCACACGGACGATTGTGTTTGGTTTGTTCCATGCATTGTTACAATGTTGCTTTTCTTGCTGATTTATTACATTACCGATTTTGCAAATGTTAAATTTTCTCCCTGTGCTTAAAAATTATTAAAAAATCGGCCTGATTATGCGGCGTATGGTACGCCGCGGGTTGGCTAGTAACATATGTTTTTAAACTTAGAACACAACATCATATTTAAATAACCTGTTATAAACATTTCCAAAGCTATCAAGTCAAATTCCTGCACATTAAATGCTGGTGAATAAAAGTCATTCGCATTATGAAATAAAGACAATAACAGAATATGGGCAGCACCACCTTAAACATGTTTGAACCTCTGCTAGTTGGGTGACTTGTGCACCTATGGTCAAGTATCTCCCTTTTTTCTCACCACCAATTATGGCCAAAGTCACTTCAGTGACATCAAACTACCAGTCCTTTTAGCAATCCCTGATGGCACAGTACACCTGCACATTCAGTCATTCCTTATGCAACACTTCATTAAAAAACCAGGTTAGCACATCATCCTGTTTTATTTACACCATTTTCTTATGAAGGAACAGCAGGATCATAAAATGAAAATTTTCACAGATGGACTGTGGATGTTAATCTGGTGCTTCTTCTTCCATTTCCAAAATGATCTTATTGTAGTAGAGGCTCAATGCAGACCATAGCCTACTGCAGTAGCATGGACAACATGACTGTACTAATCTGACAATTCAAAATCCACTTGCAAGACAGCATATTCTCATAACAGAAGCTTAACTGTGACTATGTGTGAGGGAGTGGAAGTCATTTTGTTTGTTCTCTCCAATACCCATTCATCCTGTCCCACCTTATACTTCTCCATTCAATGGATAAACAGTAGAACTCCTCTGAGAAGAACATGCCATTCAGCCAAACAAGCCTGCTAGTCCTTTTCAACTAGATTCTCCAATATAGCATCGAGTCAAGATCTGGCAGCTGCTTAGAACCTGCACTTGACCACACTACTTGGTCATTTATGCCATGAGTCTATGGTTGTGTGTATGAAGAAACACTTTTGAAAATTAGAAACTTCAAATCCTTCAGTTTCTCCTCACAGCTCATACCTCTCAGTCTCAGAATCAGCCTAGTCATTCTCCACTGGACTTTCACTAGCTCTATATCTTTTGTTTGGCAACATGGAGACCTAAACTGTACCCAGTACTACAGATGAGGACAACTTCAGCGTAATCTCTCCTAACTTGTACCCACACATTGTGCTCTTTCCTATCCTTCTGAATAATGTGTTCACTTTTCCTGAATTCATCAATAATAAACCAACGTTGGTATTGCTTGAGTTCAAGCGTTCCACCCAGCTTAGGACCTGAACGTAGATCAAGGGCACCACTTCTGATTATAGTTGCCAAACTGGGCTGCTTCACATCAAGCTGGGTTATTTTTAAACCCGTTGTATGGGGAGGAAAAAAAGTAAATTGTAAGGAACACCTTGTTTAACTATTGCCTTAAGTATGTTAATGTTATAAAACAAAGTAATATATATATATTCCTTGAAGAAAGGAATCTCCATCCTGCATATACAGTACGTAAAAACCACGATTGATTGGGGGGAGAGCTGAAGAAGATATGGTGGCCCAACTATACTCTATGCTGGGTGGATTGTGTGCTGATCCTAGTTTTTCTAGTATATTTTAACCTAATTTGTCTGGACGGGGACACTCTGTTTTCTCACTGTCTATGGAGATGCCAGGTTAAGTTATCTTTCAGGTTTCAGAAAAGAACACAATTGCACCACATATACAGCAGCATCCACACCAATAAAGGCAAGAAACTGCAAGCAATGAAAGGCTGGAAGTGCTCAGAGACACTTACTCACAATGTCAGCCTGAGGCGTAAACAACAACACAGTACTAGAAATGTGAATGGCAGCCTGGCAACTGTTAGTATCTGAGCAGATGTTATATGAATGTGGTATAGTTTGTTTATATGAAGCAAACCCACAAGATTGCAGACTAAAGCCACTTAGATACATTTTCAATTTAAAAGCAGGCAGTTTAAAAGTAGAGTGGTGCAAACAGAGCTCTGTTCATTGTGAAGAGACACACAACAAAGGACTTCTTTCCAGTACTGGAAGACATGGCCTAAAAAGGCAAATTTGTCACATTTCCTAAAATAATGGTATACAGCGGATCCAGAAAGTATTCAGGCCATTTCAATTTCTGCATACTTCAATATGCTGTAGATTTAACTTTAAATGATCAAATTGTGGTTAGGCATAAATTGGAACAAGGGGATATAACCATTTGTAAAGCTATGAGAGCTCCCAGGGGCACAGTGGCCTCAACAATTGTAAAAATGGAAGAAGTCTGGACATACCAGGACTTTTTCTGGAGTTGGATATCTGGACAAATCAAGTCCTGGGCCAAGAAAGATCTTGGTCAGGGACGTGACCAAGAACACAATACTCACTCTAATCGAGCTTCTGAAGTACTCTGCTGTCAGAAAGACAACCACCTTAGCAGCACTCAGGCGTTTATGGTAGAGTGGCTAACTATCGCTTGGAGTTTCCAAAAAAAGCACTTACAGGACTTTGAGAGAATGAGGAGAAAGATTCTGGGGTCTGATGAGACAAAGATTGGACTCTTTGGGCAGAATTACCAATCACTATGCCTGGAGATGACAAAGTACTGCTCTTCAACCTGCTTAATACCATCACTATGGTGAAATATGATGATGGAGACTTGTCAGAAAGATTAGTGAAGCCAAATACAGAGAGGTCCATGATGAAAGCCTGCTTCAGAATGCATGTGACCTCAAACTGGGGTGACCAATCACCATAAAGCACAACAATGTCCAAAAGCATGCTACCAAGACAGCACTGGAGCGACTTTGGGGCAAGTCTCGGGCTGTCATTGAATGGACTGGCCAAAGCCGAGACTTACACCCGGTAGAACATTTGTGGAGTGACTTGAACGTGGCAGATTCAAACATTTCCCAATCGGTCTAGCGGAACTTAATTGGACCCGTCTTGAAGAATGGGAGTTATGACTCAAATCCAGTTGTGGAAAACTTGTAATGACTTACCAAAGAAGACTTGGACCTGGAATTGCTGCCAAAGAGACTTCTACAAAGTACTGAATTAACAGTATAAATACTAATACGAATGAGATTTCAGTTTTTGATTTTTAAAACATTTGCAAACCTCACAGAAAAAAAATGTTTTCAATTTATAATTATGGGGTTATTGAGTGGCCAAAATTGTAAATGTATCCATTTAAAATTAAATCTACATTGCAATAAAGTGTTCAGAAATTGAAGAGGTCTGATTACACTACACATAGGTGTACTCCTACAAGTACTTGGGGGTCCACATCAATGACAGGCTGGACTGGTCTTATAACACAAAGGAAATATATAGGAAAGGGCAGAGCAGTCTCTTTTTTCTGTAGGAGGCTGTGTTCCTTTAAAGTGACATCCACCATCACATCTTCTACAACTGTGATGGCCAGTGTGATTTTTTTATGCTGTGTTATGCTGGTAACATCACTTCAAGAGTATCAACAGAATCAACAAGCTAATTCAATCTTTCAGGGCAGATGTCGACTTTTGTCTAAAGGAGGGTTTGACTGCAGTAATCAGCTGTAAACAATGGCAAAACCTGCCATTACATTTTAGTTGGACTCTCTTTCCTAGAAAGAAAATTAGCTTCATTGGTTTGACCAACATTCCTTCCGCTCGCATCAGTAGCAAGGAGCAAATGTCAGCAAAAATGGCATCAACATCTGGCAGGAGATTGAAGCAAATTAGTAAAGCAAAATATTCCAGAGACGATAGTTTGCATAATACTTTGATTTTGATGCAAGTGATCGAAAACGAATGTGGGGTACCAGCATCAGATAATCGGTTCCCAGCTAATCATGGTGCTGAGCAGATTCATGTAGCTGATGCACCTATGGCAATGTTCGCCTGGAAGGACCACCACTTACAATGACAAGAGGTACCACCCAGATTGAGATGCACTGTGACCGCCGCTGCCACCACGCAAAGACAGCCAGGCATCTAGCCTGGCGCACACTCCTAGCAAACTGGCAGCCACAGCACACAGCAACAGATGTTTTATGTGAAGCCACTACTTTGTGTACTTTTCAGAAAACTGAGTTTTTTGGAAAAAAATACTCAGCCTTCAAACAAATAAAAGGGCAGGCTTAGTTGCAGTGAGTGCCATTATGAACAGTGCTGCAAATCTTCTCTAAGACACAGCAACACCGAGGACTTTCAGCCAACGAATCATTCAGCAGAAGGGGGTCAAGAAACACTGTGGGGGCTCCTTTATACCAACAGCAATACATCTGCATAATGCTTAATTGGGACTGTGACAGCCTATCAGAAGTTTTCTTTCCTTTACATTTTCTTCCTTTTATTCATTCTGGTGTGTGTTCAGACCATATATATCTATATCAATTTATATATATATCTATATCTATATATATGTACTATAAATATATATATAAATATACTTTATATATACTATATATCTATATCTCTCTATATATATATATATATATATATATATATATCTATATATATCTATATATATATATCTATATATATATATATATATATATATATACTAATAAAAGGCAAAGCCCTCACTCACTCACTGACTGACTCATCACTAATTCTCCAACTTCCCGTGTAGGTAGAAGGCTGAAATTTGGCAGGCTTATTCCTTACAGCTTACTTACAAAAGTTGGGCAGGTTTCATTTCGAAATTCTACGCATAAGGGTCATAACTGGAAGCTATTTTTCCCCATATAATGTAATGGAGTCTTGAGTTGAGATGGCGGGGGCGGAGTTTAGTGTGACATCATCACGCCTCCTACGTAAGTACGTAGAGAACAAGGAAGAACTCCAAACAGCGATGAGCACAAAACGCCATTTCACAATTGAGAAGGCAGAAAAACATTATGAAGCAAATGATGCATACAAGCATATTCATAAGTACAGCTACTGCGGAAACAAAGCACGGCGTGAACCGTAAGTTTATATTAAATTAAGTTCATAGACAGGCTGCCACTAGCGCTTGTAATTTAGTGCCTGCCCATATAAGGCCGCCCATCAGCGCAATCCAATACAAACACTGCCGGTAAATATTCACATGTGAAGGACTGTGCTTATGCAGAGGAAGATGAGATGGTCAGGGTGGTGTTTGGCACAAACTCATTGAAACTGCGAGAGAAAGTTTTAAGTGCCGGGTCTTAGCTGACATTACACGAGATGGCACCAGTACAGCTGGGAACCTTCGATGCAAGAACACCAAGCGGCTCACGTGAACTGACGCAGTGCACAGACAAAAAGCAACAGTTCCAAAGAGTGCTGAACAAAAACCGAATTACACAATTGAGAAGGCAGCAAAAAATATGAAGCGCCTTATACATAGAATCATATTCATAAGTGCAGCTACTGCGGAAACAAAGCACACGGTGGAAAAAGTGAATGTCCTGCTAAAGGAAGACAGTGTAAAAAAAACCCGTGCATGCAGTTTGTCACATCACAGATAAAAAGGAAGACGAGCTGTTTATTGATGCAGTAAGGAACTAATCGATGAATGAAACCTCTTATCTTTACAACGATTGACAAACACGGAATGTAACTTGAACACATCCTACAAATACGAGCCTGATTGAAAGAAATAATGATAATCAAATCCTTGATGACAGCAACATTCAATAACACTCACAAAACAATTACTGTATATTGACAATCATGTTACGTTATTTTTAAAATGTTCCCTTTTCTTTTTCATAACTTCTACTTCTCCACTGCGATACACGGGTATATATATAAATGTATATATATACCCGATCTACAATACATACTTTAGCATAGACAAGCCACACGCTGTGGCGCAATTGTAGAGTCTTCGCCTCTAACGCCGACATTCGAGGTTCGATTCCCGAGAGGGGATGTACTGACTATGTACGCGCGCTACCCGATTCATTTTACCTTCGCATCTCCTTGGTTTGGGACGTATGAAAAATATTAGGTTAACGAGAATCATGTTACGCTATTTTTAAAATTTTCCCTTTCTTAGCACAAGCACAGCTGAGAAGCTTCGATGCATGTACTCCATAACGCGTTAAAAATAACGATTTAATCACACTTTCAATTCCAAGCAAACGGAACTTTTGTCAATGCATGATTTCCTGGTACATCCATTACACTGATGCACACATCACAGCTACAAAAATGTTAGAGTCGGAATAAAGCGCTCCTACGACTGATCATTTCGACTTCCCGTAAGCCTTGATAAAAGCATGGTTTTGTGCACACTGAAAAGCAAGCAAAATTAGATGCATTACAGAAAGCGGACTTTGTGGCTCTTACTGGGGATCATTGGACTTCCGTGACCGTTAGTAATTCTAAATACATCTAATTACAAAATGTTCAATGATCACACTGTTTTAGCCTAATGTACAAAATAATTTTGGCTAATGTTACTCAGAGTTTAAAGAGTAAGCTGGTCAAATTACCTTTTATGTTTCTGACTTATTTTTTTAAGAAGAAAACTGCACTTTATGTTGAAATTTTGGTTATTATTATTTAAAGACAATACTATTCTGAAAATGTACTTAAAGTACTTAAACTACCACTTTATTTTTAAGTCTGCCCAATTTTAACCAGGGATGATATTTTTGTTTCTGTTTTGAATTCAAATGCAGTTTAAAGGCTTTTTTTCAGAAATTAAAACAGCTTCAGTTTACAATATTCATGTCCATGTCTATTATTTGATTCTGTCGCCCACTAAAACCGCTTTTAAATAAAAAAAAAAACATTTGCGATTTGGGGCAATTTACGTAGCGATTACATACGATTAATCAAGATTAATTCTTACACAGCCTCTAATTAATTGGATTAATTTTTTTAATCGAGTCCCACCCCTAATATATATATGTAGATTTGTATATATATGTGTATATACAGTATATATGTAGATATGTATATGTTGTATATACAGTATGTATATATATGTGTGTGTATATATACAGTATGTGTATATATATGTATATGTATATATATGTATGTGTGTATGTGTGTATATGTGTATATATATATATAACTGTATATATATATGTGTATAGATGTGTATATATATATATATATTTATATATATGTTTATATGTATATATATGTTTATATATGTGTCTGTGTGTGTGTATATATATATATATATATATGCCAGCAACACTCATATCAATGACAAAACAATTACATTAACAATCATCTTACGTTATTTTAAAATGTTTGCTTTTCTTTTCATAACTTCTTTAACACACTACTTCTGGTATTCTGCTAGTCTATATATATATATATATATATATATATATATATATATATATATATATATATATATATATATATATATATACACACACACACACAGTGGAACCTCGGTATACGTCCTTAATCCGTTCCAGACCCTTTGACGTATACCAAACAAATTTTTCCCATAAGAAATAATGGGAAAATGATTAATCCGTTCCCATGGAAAAAAAAAATCCTATTGCTATTGGCATATTATACATTGATGGGGTTGTATAAAATAATTTAAACACTGCTTAATACTAAAATACATAAATACAAAAGCAATTAGATGAAATAAATTTTACCTCACTTTACTTTTTAATAACATCTTTGTTTTTCACAATCGTAGATAGCGTCATTCTCGGCAAATTCTCAGTATGCAACAGCCATGTCCCGGATACACATGACACCTTCATACTTTTCAACAATCAATTCAAATTAACATGAAAAAAACACAAAATCACGTTGTGACGATGCAGGTTTGCTGTATGCTCCCATCTGCTGCCCGGGAGCCCTTGAATCCTACACCGTCGGTAATGTGCCTCGCTGCTAACCTCATCGGTAACAACAAAGCAAGGGGATGGTGAAAAAGTGCAAAGTGCTTTTATTAAAACAATTAACAAAACAAGGTGTTCAAATTAAAGTGCAGTCTCCAGAGTTCCAATAAATAATCCATAAAATCAGAAGTGAAACGTGGAGGTTAAAAACAATAGAAAAAAGTCTTCTTAAAAACAACAAAGTTAAAAGCAGGAAGCATTCTTTAAAAAAAAAAAAAAAAAACAAGAAGCCTGGTGCCTGCTTCCCAACTGGGGAGTTGCCCTACTTGCAGCTGACCTTCGCTCTGCCTGCTTCAGCCACTTCATCCATGCGCGCTCTCACTCGCTCTCTCTCTCGCGTCCATTCTTTCTTTTTACTCCCCTTCAAGCCATCTCGCGCTTCTGTTTATCAAGATAAGCAGCCCCAGGAACAATCATGAATGCGGACAGTCCCTCACAAGTGCACTTTGGTGAGAAACATCCACATCGCTAATCGCCCTGACAACCTTCAGCCACATAACCACCACACCCCCTCACCAAGCTGCGAGCGCGGTGATTATTTATTTTAAAGCTGGACTTTGACAGGAGTTGTGGACCCGCTATGTCACACACGTAAAAGTTCACAGAGAGTTATAGCGCGGGTTGTTCACTGAATGCTAGCAACTGGCGCACTAACGCTTGTGGGCAGTCGTGGCTTTGTCTCGAGAGAGGTAAACAAGGTTAGCATGCGAGTCGTATTCCAAACAATTCCTGGGAAGGTTCACCGCTGTTCCATGTTTTTGCTATTTGTGGATAATGGCTCTCACTGTGGTTCACTGGAGTCCCAAAGCTTTAGAAATGGCTTTATAACCTTTACCAGACTGAAAGATCTCAATTACTTCTGTTCTCATTTGTTCCTGAATTTCTTTGGATCTTGGCATGATGTCTAGCTTTTGAGGTGCTTTTGGTCTACTTCTCTGTGTCAGGCAGCTCCTATTTAAGTGATTTCTTGATTGAAACAGGTGTGGCAGTAATCAGGCCTGGGGGTGGCTACGGAAATTGAACTCAGGTGTGATACACCACAGTTAGGTTATTTTTTAACAAGGGGGCAATTACTTTTTCACACAGGGCCATGTAGGTTTGGATTTTTTTTCTCCCTAAATAATAAAACCATCATTTAAAAACTGCATTTTGTGTTTACTTGTGTTATATTTGACTAATGGTTAAATGTGTTTGATGATCAGAAACATTTTGAGTGACAAACATGCAAAAGAATAAGAAATCAGGAAGGGGACAAATAGTTTTTCACTCCACTGTATATATCTATATCTATATATATATATATATATATATATATATATATATATATATATATATATATATATATATATATATATATATATATATATATATATATATATATATATATATGTATTTAATTAAAAAGCTTCTTTAAAAGGCCAAATTTCCTTGCGGGAACAAATAAAGTTCTATCTATCTATACTTTCAGTATCCTTTATACATTACAATGTGTATATTTTTAACACTAAGCCCTCTGCAAGTCTAACAACTTAAGCCAATGCCTATAACACTAAGCACAAGAGATGGGGGGGTTATATGAAAGAAAGCAAAAAAAAAAAAATCACAGCTGGACTTCCCCATATTTATGTTTTTAGGCTAATGTTTGGCTGTCACATTCTAAAACTCTAATCATCAAAGAAATTTTTTTCACTTAAAAAAAAACATAACCCCAACTATTAACGCATTGCTCTCCAGCTCACATTTCAAGCTGTACTTCCATGGAGTGAAAGCCCCACGGCAGCACATCTGTGAATATGCCTCTCATGTTACCACTTGAACATGGCAGTCCGCTTCATTTATGTTGTTCATGACAAGTGCTTTATACTGCTGGAGGTTTTCTTACCTCATCACCCGTGTCATGTTCTGAGTTATGCTAACACTGACCTCTAGCAATTTTCCCTTCTCGAGTTATATCAGCTGGATTAAGGACATATCTGGAACAGTGGTACTATGAACACTGGGTGGGATCTAATTTTGCCTTTAAACTGTAATTTTGGACTAATCCAGTTCATCAGCTACTGTACTTAAAACTGCAAGCTTCATCAAATGTTTAATTTTTAATGGGCAAAGTGCTTTCGATTAGCTGATGTAAAGCCAGCAATAAAGCTGGCTTGCATCGATGAGAAAAAAAGTCAGCCATTCAAGTCATGTAAAGTGACACGCTGAAAGGAGAAGTCAGCATATTGAAGAACTCATTTAAACAAATACAAGCACTAAGTTAAAACTCAAAAGCACACACAGTAACTGTTGTTCAAAGGACCTTGACCAGGGGCCTCTGTTTTTAAGCAGTTTTAAACCTTCTGCAAGTCAAAGATATCAGGTACACTCTTTATATATATATATATATATATATATATATATATATATATATATATATATATATATATATATATATATATAATATATTAATTATACTTAATGTTCTTTTCGTAGCAAAGCTGAGAAATGGTAAAGCTGATTTGCTTCACTTTTATATCATTCATGCAACAAGCCCTTCAGTGTGCTAAACACTGTAAAAGCACAGCCATTATTTAGGAGAAATAAAGAAACACCTTTATCTCTACGGATGACTAAGGCCTTGAGCACAGCCCTGTACCCTAAAATATGAGCCAACAACAAACCTAAGAAGGTATACTTCATTAAAAAACAAACATTAGTCAGTACTCTGTGTTTCAACCTACTTCCTAGCATATCCTAAAAAATGTGATACAGAGTTTATGACAACAGATCCCTTAGATACTGGATGTAGAACAGGTTCTTCACTAAACATAAAGGCCTTTCTGAAATCAAGTTAAATATGTCTGCCTAAACAAAGATGCCCCAAGAACCACTCTACATGCCTGGCAGTAGTCACATTGTCACATGCAGGGAAAAGTGAAATTCCTACTTGAATGTCAGACCACCATGCAACACATCGCCACTTACTGGCACCATGACAAATCGGTATATATTAAAATACATTTTATTTAGTAGAAACACAAATCAGCTTACCCTGTAGCCATAGTGCTTGGAATATTAACATTAAACTGAAAAACTGGACCGCCACATGAATGCAGACTTAGATACATCAGTTATTTTAAGTTCATTACTCAAATGGAAATAAGTTTAGGTAAACAAATCGAAATCATATTATGTGATATCATCTACTGTTAAATTCTGCTCCATACTTGTAATATTCTTATTTTTATATTGTATTGAGGATTACTCTGTTCTGTGTATTGTGTTGTATTGATCCCCTTCTTTTTGACACCCACTAAAAACCCAACTTACCTGGAAAGGGGTCCCTTTATGAACTGCCTTTCCCAAGGTTTCTTCCATTTTGTTCCCTACAATGGTTTTTTTTGGGAGTTTTTTTTTTTGTCTTCTTAGAGAGTTAAGGCTGGGGGGCTATCAAAAGGCAGGGCCTGTTAAAGTCCATTGCAGTACTTCTTGTGTGATTTTGGGTTATACAAAACTAAATTGTATTGTATTGTCCTAAATAAACGTAAACAATTTGTAAGCTACCAAGCACCAGGTTTCCCATACTTTAAGCCATGGCCCATGTCGATGTGGGCTTGTGTGCACAATGTTGATGGTCGTCCAGATCGAGTTTCTTTGGTTACACTTGTTCTTCCCACTTTAAACTGTTCCATTAAATTCATAAACTTTTCATTGAGTCATGCCGTGTTCACTTCTGTACTGAGCCAACATCCTTTGGTGAATTTCAGCAGGTTTCATTCCCTCTGCCCAAAGAAATCTCACCACGGAGCATTGTTCAGCAATGGTGCAATCCCGCAGTGGAGCGTCCATGTTCATCTGACCTTGGCTTTAAACACACACAGCACTCAGCCACTAGTCTACTTGAACTACCCATAAGCCATTGCGAACATTTTGTATTGAGTCAGCTTCTAACCCTTGCAGTTACAGCATCACTTCTAAATTGCTTTTACTTTTTGATTTACCCTCATATTATTTGCTGATCCCCACCATAACCTATTAGAACTGCAACTTTTTATTTTCAATCTTCATGAAAGTGTGAAATCAAAACTTTTAATGAGCCATAACACATGGTACGTAAAATACAAAAATCATATTTGTGTGGAGTATTCCTTTGTTGTTGCTGCTTTAAAGCTTCAGACGTCATCAGTGGATTAAAAGAAGACACGCAGATTAACACTTAGGGCTCGTTTATACTTCACGCTCAGAATGCGTATGCGCACGCATCATGGCTGCCACGCATTCCCAGCGTTCATTTGACGCGTCCTCTGAGCAGGTACTCAGAAATTAACGCAATGCTTGCGCAAGTTGTGGTACCAGCAAAAAGTCAGGGGGTGCAGTGTGATAAAAGTTGGAATGGGACATCAGAGTCTCTGTTTACTATCTACATGCGACAGAAAGCCGCTTTGAGGATCCTACAGGATCGATGTGCCTGCTTCGATGTTCGATGAATGGTTTGATGTGGTGAAGCAAAATGCCGACATACAAATGCATTTGTGATGCTATTATATAGCATCGCATATTCCCCATCGTAATGACATGATATATTTTAAAAGTCTCGCGTTCCATTTTCTGTGCCATCTTTTTTTATTTTTTTGCATCTTCACAAAAGCAACAGAATGTACAGCATTGTATTTGAGCCACAGAGAAAAAAAATTAAGAACATAGTGAAAAGGTGTATTTTGTGATTAAAGTGGAAGTTTCGGCTTTAATCTCGAAATGTCCACTTTACTGATAAAGTAAACTACGAGATTAAAGTTGACCGTCATAAACGTCATCTTAAAACCGACCCACTTGTTAATCGCTACATGCTTCTGGGGCTTCCTTCTGACCTGACAGCAGTGGCAAGCAGTAATCGCCACACAGAACACATTAAATGTATGATGTTCCAACTCTCTGCATATTTAGAATCTTACTTTAAAAGTAAAAAAACACTAAATAAGAAACTGAAAGCTTCGAACATTCCAAAATCTGTACGCTTGTGGTTGCTTATCGGAAATATTCACATTGAGGGTTCTTTTAATTTAACAATGTGAAGTTGGAGTTAAAAATCTGACAATGGTTAAGCTCAAACAATAGAGAGTGGCCATTACAAGCCACTACAACCCTCTCTCACCCACGAGCAGATTTATAGTGAAAGAAAACAACTTCATAGTAATGTGATAAAAATGGTAAGTTTATTTGTGTCACACACGTGTGCATGGGATGCAGCTGAAGGGCTTAGAAAATACTGCTTATACATCTGCCCGGGGGGGGCGGGGTACACTGACGCTCTTTCTGAGTTCTCTGCAGGTCTTACCCGGGAAATCCCACCAGGAGCCGCCATTTCCAGGAAGGGCACATCACTTCCGGTTCCGGCCCCAAGGATGATGTCACTTCCAGTTCCGGCCCAGAGGACGACATCATTTCCGCCCTCTGTGCTATAAAGCTCACTGCCTTTGCTTTGGCAGGCAGTTCTGTTTTGGACTCTGTTGTTGTAATAACTATTTACAATGCCTCAAAGACTTTTGCAGCCGGGAAACCGAATTAAACGGGTGGCTGCCCCAAACCTTTCCATGCCTCTGGTCTCCACTTATTACAGATGATAAAATCATAGTTGGTGTATTTAACTGGCTAACAATAAACTGCAGTAGCCTAAACAGCAGTTTCACATACGAAGACAGAAACAGAAATACCAACACAAGACAAAGCCCTAGATATTTTCTAATTAAGGTTGACAGAAATTATACCGGCAAAAACTTATTCTATCAGTTTTCAAAGCCTATTAGATGATTTTATTACAGAGTTAGAAGCAAACAGAACCAATCCCAGCAACATTAAGCTCAAGGAAAAACCCAACTCTGGGTGAGATGCCATTCCAACACAGGGTATACACACACCCAACCCTCTCACACACACACACACACACACACACACACACACACACACACACACACACACACACACACACGTAGAGTCTCCCTTGTTTAGACTCAGCTAATTAAGAGTGGTCAGCTGACCTACATTGGACATTACAGAATTGTGGGTGGACAACCAAGTCCATGTAAGCATGGGGAGAACATGCAAACTCCAAGTGGCCAGTGAACCAGACAGCAATTAAAGTTGGGTCTCTGGACCAGGGAGGCAGCTATCAAAACTAGTTTACCAATGTAATTTCTATATCTAATTGACATTTGCTGATTTTGAGAACATGTGGAAAAGCATTAAAAAAAGGATAAATTGCCAAAATCTAGATACAGGAGTGCTTAGGAAGCAACTCATTAGACTTTAAAGAATTATTATTAAAATTCAAGACACTCAAAATCAGTATATAAACTAAGGAGGAATAAAAAAAAAAAAAAAAAACAAAGGATACCTCTAAAACATTTATATAAACACTAGCTACTTTACCTATCGAAAACAAGTAACAAATTTGAAAATATGAAAAACCGAATAAATACAAAATATCTGATAACTCTTGCCTTGTGTGTACCCCTCAGCGTTCATCCTATGCCTTTCTTGTATCCTCATGTGTCTGAACCTCTCTTGCTTGTTGCTTCCTCTCTCCTTTGCGTTCCCATAAAGCCCGCTTCTCACTCTTGGACATCCTGACCTGCATTGTTCACCTCCTGTTTGATTTTTGACTACCACTAATGGTAGACAGTCCCCATTAGCCACCGTGAAAAATCCCTCATATCTTCGAAGGTGACTCAGGTTATGCCCTGTGAGTATTTAGCAATCCAGTGTCACTCGGTATGTTATTCACTTTGTTGTTGTTGTTGTTGCAACGCTCCATTTTAACAACTACTTTGTAAAATTAAAAAAATAGAAACAATAAAAAATTAAAATTTACACCCCTAATGTATCGCATAATCCTTCCTACCACTGAGCCATTAAAGCCAAACTGACTGATCAGATTGCTTGCAGGGACCGAACACAACACACACACAACCACACACACAACCACAGACAGTAGTATTTTATCATATAGTAGAAGCAGGGCCAGCGCCACCATTAAGGCATATTAGGCATTCGCTTAGGGCGAAGATCATAAGAGGGGATGGGGGGTTTTGACCCAGCCCCATGGGTTAGTTACCAAACAGTTGGTTGGCACACTAATAAGTTTGGCCTAGCACCGGCACTGAGTAGAAGTAGATGCCAATATCAATAACAAACAGGCTTTTGAATAAATGAAATTACCATTAAATGTAAAAGTTTCAAAAAAGTAAGGAAAATATCTGTTAAGCACACGCATCAGTAGCGTGGTAAAATTAAACCTTATAAATAAGATTTGGGTCACCCACTGAGCGAGGCACTGTAAATGAGATGGTGTACAGAATTAGGCTAACAAGATGGTGGGAGTGCTGGGCAGTGCTGTGTCTCCACTATGTGGAATAGAAGTTATTCTTAAACTGTACAAGTCACTCACTTCCTTACTGAACACTTCTCTTAATTTGTGCAACACCAGCTGCACACTGCTTAAAATGTTGAAACAAAGCTTTAATACAAATATGCAACAACTTGATATACTGACGTAATATTTTCTGATGGTGCTCAAACAACCAAAAACAGCTAAAAACTAAAACTTCTGCAGAAGACTCTAGAGTGAATGCCTCTCACAGCTTTGAGATATATACAGTTATGAAACTTGGCACCTATGGACTTGATCTAATATTAGAATGGCAGGAAACTAAAGTCCTTCATAGCCACACTGGGCACAAGGTAAGTAAGTAGGGTAAGATGTCTGAGGCGGTAGTGCTAATCAGAGCATTGTGGCATAAATTATAGCTGAACAGAAAATGAGAGAGATTCAGACCGCAGAAAAGGAGAAATGTGCTGCTCCAAAACCAAACCAGGCAGAGCTAAATATCAGCTTAGTTGCAACATTGGAGAAAAGACAGCCAGTTTCAGCAGGACAGCAGAACAAGATGTCAGAAAACACTCAGACAGTTTACGGTGTGTGCAGCTTGTGACTATTAACACAAAACAGATTGCCACTGTTTCATTTACACAAGTCAGAAGCACCACACAACTTTAAAAAGCTTCTGATGGTTTATTGATATAATCAGCACACAGAATGTAGTCTCATTCATCTTGAGTTTCATTCAGAAACACTTTATATGAAAACAATGGCACAGCTCAAAGACAGACCTTGTCACAATCAAATTATTTGTTTCTTCCACACTGTCCCTGGTTTTACGTTTGTTAAAATTAAAGCAACACACCAACCTGAAACTGGAAGAAGGACCAGAGGAGGTCAAGATTTAGGATTCAGTCACACAAGAACAAAGCGTTTTATGGAGAAGGTAACAATCAGCTTTGTGTATGTAACGTTTATCCACTTTCCAAAACCTATTCATTTCAAGTTGGAGTAACAAGGGGACTGACTGTGATACCCCAAGTTAGATGAGCTGTCACAGCTGAACTGATTTACCTGGAGCTAATGAGTGCAAAACCCATTACTTTTGAGTAATTAATGGAGGAGCAAGTGCTGCTTAGCTCTTATGATTTTAAAGGAAGGCTGAGTGCTAGAACAGGAGAAGCAGTATTGACATGAGATTACAGAAAGAGGAGAGCCATGTGTGGAGCCCCAGGGATGGAGTTGTTGACCTGGAGCAGAGGAACCGCAGCCCATTGATTATTTATGGAGGAGCTGTGAAAGGTTGAGGGGATTTCTGGAGCAAGAGGGTTAGTCAGGGAATAGATAAGCTTTTGAGGCAATGCTGCAATGGTAGCTGTGTGCAAAAGTTGCTGGGACCTTTACCCATTACCCTAAGAGGGCTCGGACAAAGGATGCTCTTGTACAGCGCTTTTTGGAAGTCTGATATGGGTACGGTTGATTGGAAGGATAACAGAGACACCTTTTCAGATGACCTGACTTTTAAATGAAACCCTCCTAGTGGTGTCTTCATGCTGCTGTTCTTTTTTAATTCTAAAGAGAATTTATGATTTTAAAATGACTTTTTTATTTGCACAGCTCTTATGCATTTTAATAAAATGATTTTCAATCTGAACACTGAGCTAACATCTACTTTATGTCTCTTCACATTCCACTGGTTCATCCAGTTATGATCTACTGATGCTCCAAAAGCAAAGGGTGCTATTGGCTGTGGGCACGGGTCATCACAGGAACCAGCACTGGAAACAAGACCAGGGTCATTGAAGGAGCTGTCCATCGCAAGGCACACTCTCCTAATACAGCACCAGTTCAGAGTGGCCAAACACGCAACATACAGATCTGTCCAGGGTATCCGAAGACAACCCATGTGGACACAGAGATAAAATACAAACTCCAGCTAGGATCAGCAGCTGAGAGGGTAAAATTACAAGGTCACTCCATCTTAGAGAAGAAAGAAAAAAAAATCAAGCTAAAGAAGCTTAAACTGGAGACCAACCCTCAAAAGACTGGCATTATAATATGAAAGAGCCCAGCATTAGTTCAGAAGGGTTTCAAGCATGGAAATATCAAACAGTCCAACAGTCTCAGGATAAACACAAACTGTGTGAAGTGTAAACAGCAGTGGGCAGCCATACACCAAGCATGTGCTTAATTAAGTAGCACAAAGTAAGGTGAACACTGGGGCCTCCCTCAAATCTTAAACGTGCCCTGCTATGAACTTAGAGCCGAGTGCTCTTTTGGGA
This sequence comes from Polypterus senegalus, assembly GCF_016835505.1. Taxonomy (NCBI): domain Eukaryota; kingdom Metazoa; phylum Chordata; class Cladistia; order Polypteriformes; family Polypteridae; genus Polypterus; species Polypterus senegalus. Next base: position 131,639,397 of record NC_053165.1, read on the forward strand.
GATGACACTGATGGCCTAATAAAAAAATACACAATGTCTAAATTAGTGTATATACAAAGTATTCATCCCCACAGTTTTCATATTTTATTGTTATACAACATTAAATTAATTAATTTGATCTTTTTGAGACTGATCAGCATAAAAAAATATTTAATGTCAAATTGAAATTAAATCTCTGCAAATGATGTAAATTGATTACAAATATAAAACACAGAATAACTGATCTTGTAAGTATTCACCCCCTTCAAGTCAGTATTTAGTAAAAGTAGAGCAAAGAGAGCCGAAGCCAGCAAACTCTTCTTTTTGTGAACCGGAAGTCAAGACCTATTCTGTCAAGCCAAAATAGTCTGACGAGGCTGAGAAGCCATGACTCCAAGGAGGGAACTTCTGGCCTAAAAGTTTAGATGCTGAATAAGTAATACCTTTTCCCTATGAAGTGTCAAAAGACAACAGAAGGCAACCTGAGAAAGCAGCAGCACAGCACTGACAAGGATCACGCAGTAAAGAGAATAGAATACACTCCAAAGCATGAAGAATCTTCCACTTGAACCCGGATCAACAACAACTCTACACAACATAGGACATTATCCATAAAGACTTGGTATCGTAAATCTATTTATCTGTGCCAAGATAAAGTAGAACTCTAAATACCAGTTAACAGCCTGCCTATACAAGGTGAGACACAAAAATAACCGGACTGGGCTTGGGGATTTCCTGGAAAACTGTCTGGAGGTCGGCCGGATGTGAATCATAGAACTATATCCCCTCCTACACGTCCTCTCAAATTGCCGACCGGCTAGGTATACCCTGTGAATAGCCCAGTCAGCATTTGCACAACAATCACTACACGAGTTGCCGAAATAATGTCAGGTGAAAAAAAAAACAAAAAAAAAAAACAAACAGTGAATCAACATTAAATTTCTCGCAAAACAGAACAAAATGGCCAAGGAAACTTATGAACTAATAAAAACAATGTACGGTGATAACAGTTTGTCTAGCACACAAGTTTTTGAGTGGCATAAATGTTTCAAAGAAGGACAAGAAAATGTGGAAGGCGTTCAACGGCCAGGTCATCCACACTGTCTCGGGTGGATGAAAACATTAAAACGGTGAATCAGATTGTTTGAAATGATCGTCGCCTTGGTGTTTGAGCTATCTCAGAGTTGGCTGGTATTGACAAGGAATCAGTGAGTTTCATTTTGCATGAATGTATAGAAGGTGACAATGTTTAGAATGTTGTAATTCATCGATAAATATTGTTTTTACCAATCCGGTTATTTTTATGTCTCACCTCGTAAGCTATATATTTTGTCTGCTTGTGTCTATCAAAAAATTGTATTGTTCTGTTTCTTAAAACAACTGTCCTTCAGTTACCTTGATATAAGTCTAAAGGCCTGAGGCCCATCTCCTACAACGAAGGAAGGTAAGGTAAATAAAGTAGGAATCTGGCTGAATTATTGGATTAATTATTGGTATTACCAAAGGCAAAACTCATAATTAAGCAAAAAAAAAAAACAATTTTTCAAATACACCATTATTATGGCAACCTCCCGAGTACGTATCTTATTGATTAATAATTCTCAATATCCTACATTAATTACCCCATGATGGCCAGGAAATACTTTCAATCCCATGTTTTTTTGCCCAAAGGAGGTTACACAGTTTATGATTCAATGGTCGCAGTAGAAGGCCAATGAGGTACAACATCAAACAATACGAATGAATGAATATGAAAAAATATCACAATACTTGTGTAGCATAATTAACATGCAAAGCCACCCAGTTGCTTACTCACAACATCCAAAACATGTATTTAAAAATATTTTAGCGAAAATAAACGGCTTCTGGAAAGCACTCTCATGAACAAGGAAGGAACATGCATGCACACATGTGAGCAAGCATTTGACGTGAAGACCCTCCTGCCCACCTCTTTCATTGGTTAGGACTTTTTCTTATTCATTGGCTGCCCAAAGCTTCACACCCGACGTGAGTAAAGTGAGATTTTTTTTTCCATGGATATTTAATGGACATTTTGACATTGTTTGCTATAGTACTGCATTGGCCCAGTACTGTGACTGTTGAACCATAAACTTCCTTACCTCCTTTCTGCCTGAAAACACAAGATTACATTTTTTTCCAGGCCATCACTATAAAGCAATTGGGGAACATTGAAGTAAAATACCATTTTTAGGTGGAGTACTCCTTACAAACAAAAACATCTGTTGCCAAAATGGAAATATTCAGCTTGTTTTAATGGTCCTTCTTTATTTAAGGATCAGAGGTCCAAGTGTTTCCTAGTTATTTTTAGTATTTTAGAATCTATCTCAATCCTGCAAATATAATTGGAATCAAGATCCCCAAGTCTCAATTATAAGCAAAATGATGACGACAACCACATGTGTTGGAACATAAAGTTACATTTGTGGAGAAAACATTCTGTAGGAGTCTGTTATTGTTCTTCAGTGGGCTTTCCTATACAACTAAAACTTTCCATACCATCTATTTCCAGAGGATGAGATCATATGAAATTTAAACTTTTTAACTGTAGAATTGCCCTGCGATGGAGTGGCACCCAGCCTTTTGTTCCTGCCTTGCGCTCTATTCTAGCTTGGATAGGCTCCAGTAGACTCCTGTGACCCTGTTCAGGACTTAGTGAGTTTGAAAATATCTGACTGACTGACTGTAGTATTTTACATAGCTTCACATTTAATGATAAGGGGCCTCATGCATAACGCCGTACGTAGAACTCACACTATAACATGACGTAAGCACAAAAGGTGAAATGTACTTAGGCACAAATAAATCCACATGCAGGAATCTGTACGTACTCCAACTTCTGTGTTCTTCTGCTACATAATCCCGGTCAGCGTGAAAAGTAACGCTTGTGCACGTGCGTGCTGTCCTGCCCCAATTCCTCCAAGAATTACGCCTCTTTGAATATGCAAATCAATATAAATAGCCCTTAAGCTCAGCCTTCTGTGAAAAGACAACGGGAAAAGCACGGAGGAAAATATAAGAATTTCAGCGAATACCAAGTGGAGGCAAAGGAAAAACATACTATTTGTTGATTTAAACCATGGTATAATCAACAAAAGGAAGTTGATTGAGTGACATAGCGTGTTGGAGAAACTTGAAAGCTCAAGTTCACAAAGTTGCACAGTGCCGGAAATAAAAAAAGAAGTTGTCAGATATCAAAGTCGCCATGAAAAGGTGAGTCTTAGCCCACCTTCTGAGTGTCATATGAAAGCTTATTAGGGTACAGAGAAAAAAAAGGCACACAGTGGGGAAAAACACAAAATGTCAACTTCAATCTCAAAATTTCCACTTTAATCATGTAGTTTATATTGTCATTAAAGTAGAACATCATAAACTTCATCTTAAAATCGTTTAATTAACCAGTTTCTCAAATCACATCGTAATTAAAGTAGCAAGTTAAATGCTTTGTTTTGTATATTATTTTTTTTCTCCAGCCTTTGGAGTTTTTTTTGGTTTTTTTCTGTCCACCCTGGCCATCAGACCTTACTTATTCTATGTTAATTAATGTTGACTTATGTTTATTTTTTATTGTGTCTTCTATTTTTCTATTCTTCATTTTGTAAAGCACTTTGAGCTACATTTTTTTGTATGAAAATGTGCTATATAAATAAATGTTGATTGATTGATTGATTGTATGTGATATTACAGCTCTCTGAATAAATAAAATACTGAGATGTTGTAACGGCCGACCCCTTTACCCAGCCGGCAGCTACACCTCCAAGACCCGTGGCCTGGATAATTTACTGAGAAATCTAACTATCAAGCCGTACTTCTACACAATTAAACTTTTCCCCACAATCGACGGTATAAATACAAGTACACAAAAGCAGGATGTAAAATTAAACGGATTAAATGTATTAAATGAAACAAGACATGCCACAAAACAGATATAAATATAAATATCCCTCCACCCCAGCAACAACAAGACAGCACCAAATATAAATACAAAAACCCTCCCTTGTCCCTGTAACATATAACACACAACACGAACAACAAAATGACTGATAAACAGAATGATTGTGAACTTGAGTCCGAATATAAAAAATGTCCTGAATACGGATGACTGAACTAGCGGCAATTGTAGTGTTTGATTTTCCCGGCGATTGGAGCAACCTCACCGTGATTCCTCGGCGTATGGTGGATGGTGAATCGACCCCGGGGTCTCAACAGATGCAGGTTGAAAGACAGTCCGAAAAATGAAAAGCAAACTGGTGAAAGGCGCGATGTGAAGAAACAGCAAGCAAGTTGAAGTGGTTGAAACAAAACGGTCTTTTTTTCCCTCCTCCTCCCTCTTTCCTCTTAAATAGTCTGTGACGGCTGCGATTGATTAATTAAGAACAGGTGTTTTCCAGGTTTGCGGCTGTGGTCTCCTTCCATCATCCGTCCTCCTTTACGGGGACGGCATTAACTGATACACATACAAACAGCAAATGGGACAATGAAACGAGATGCATTCAGAACTGACATTTAAACACTAACTATGTGGCCCCGCTACAATGTATACGTGATATCATTTTCATGGTGATAAGAGTTAAAGCACGTTATTAAACATGAGCTTCACAGCGCAGCGATTGTGCGCGACCATTGATGAAATAATTTACTGCAGCAGTACTCATGGGCGGCTCTAGGCTCGTGGTGGCCCTGGGCAGAGAAAGAATCGGTGGCCCCTTCGCCCGCCAATGTCGATATGGTAAATTATGCACGGTGGATGGCCACGTCCATTGCAGACACTGCATAGCTGCCTCGTGCTCATGACACAAGCATTTAACTTTTGTCGAAATTTGCCACTGCGTTTTTAGCCGTGTTGTTTTTTTCTCTTTCCGTTTTATATTCAACTAGCAAAATACCCGCATTTCGCAGCAGAGAAGTAGTGTGTTAAAGAAGTTATGAAAAAGAAAAGGAAACATTTTAAAAATAATGTAACATGATTGTCAATGTAATTGTTTTGTCACTGTTATGAGTGTTGCTGTCATCAAGGATTCAAATATCATTATTTCTTTCAATTTAGATTCATATTTGGAGGATGTGTTGTGTTCAAGTTATATTCCGTGTTTGTCAACCGTTGTAAAGATAACAGGTTTCTGCAATGTTGCAATGTCCACAGCTTTATTTAATGTTAGCTCAGACCTGGCACTTAAAAGTTTCTCTCGCACTTTTGCTGAGTTTGTGCCAAACACTATTCTATCCCTGACCATCTCATCTTCGTTTGCATAAACACAGTCCTTCACCAACAATTTTAACTCTGTTACAAAGTAATCAAAAGTCTCATTTATACCCTGTGTCCTCTCATTAAACTTGTATCTCGCGAATATCGTATTCGTCTTAGGCATGACAAACGCCAGCAGCAGCATGTCTATGAACTTAATTTAAAGTTAAGCTTTATACCTTGCTTTCCTATTTGTTTGCATAAGCACAGTCCTTCACCAGCAACTTTAACTCCATTACAGCAATTTTAACTTTGTTACAAAGTGATCAGAAGTCTCGTTTATACCCTGCGTCTTCCCATTAAACTCGTATCTCGCGAATATCGCATTCATTGTAGGCATGACAAACGCCAGCAGCAGCCTGTCTATGAACTTAATTTAAACTTAAGGTTTACACCGTGCCTTGTTTCCGCAGTAGCTGCTCTTATGAATATGCTTGTATGCGTCACTTGCTTCATATTCTTTTGCTGCCTTCTCAATTGTGTAATGCGTTTTTTGTTCAGCGCTCTTTGGAGCTCTTCCTTGTTCTCTGCATACTGCGTTCACAGTTAGTTCACGTGAGCCGCTCAGAGGACATGCATCAAAGTTTCTCAGCTGTGCTTGTGCTATCTCGTGTGATCTTGCCATGTCCACGGCTTTATTTAATGTTAGCTAAGACCCAGCACTTAAGTTTCTCTCGCACTTTCGCTGAGTTTGTGCCAAACACTAGTCTATCCCTGACTATCTCATCTTCGTTTGCATAAGCACAGTCCTCCTCCCGCGAATATTTAGCGGCAGCGTGTCTATTTGATTGCTGCCGATGGACGGCCTTATATGGGCAGGCACTCAATTACATGGGAGGCATGACGATGAGGGAGGCAACTCCACCTCACATGGCGACCAAGCTGCAGGTTATGGCCGTATACATGTACATAAGTAGGTTCCAGTTATGACCGTTACGTGTAGAATTTCAAAATGAAACCTGCCTAACTTTTGTAAGTAAGCTGTAAGGAATGAGCCTGCCAAATTTCAGCCTTCTAACTACATGGGAAGTTGGTAAATTAGTGATGAGTCAGACAGTCAGTCAGTGAGGGCTTTGCCTTTTATTAGTATAGATATATATTGGCGTGGCCGCCCCTACAGTCCTTTGCTTTTCTTTCTCCAAGTAGCCGATTGCCACACAATCAGCTCTGTAATAGATGTTAAGCCATCTGTAAGCTTAGAGCGCCGATTCTTCAAAACGTTTAAGGAACATTGAACTATCTTCGTAGTACATGTTTAATTATTCTATCCTTCACGCCAGTCCCAGTGAAGAATATAGATTTAAATAAAATTTAAGTTTTATCTGTATAATATAATCAACATATTTTGCTGCATTTCATCTGAAAAATATGTCATCATATGTAAATACGTGTTTTATAAAGTGGCTCAGGTTGTGCAATATTATAACTGTAGTGCAAATTTACAGTGAGGTGGTTCTACTTATAAGTACAGATAGTTCTACAAGGAGCAACTGATTGAGTGCATTTATAGTTCTTGGGATGAAACTGTTTCTGAACCGTGAGGTCCGTACAGGAAAGGCTTTTAAAACGTTTTGCCGTGGCTGAGGCAGTGTGTGCTTGATGCTGTATACCGATAATTCTCTTTCCGATCAGCTGCTGCTGTGATTCACACTCAGATACAGTGATATAAATACTCTGAGTGGTGCAGTGAGAGTAATATGGAAAAAGATGATCCGCTGTGGCAACTCCTAACGGGAGGAGTTGAAAGAAGAAGATGAAGAAGAAGAAAAAGAAGGTGCAATGAGAGTAACAACGCTAAAGCAGTTATGGTATTTGGAATACTATGGCTATTCCCTGGACCATTATATTGTTACAAGTTAATTACAATCAGATGCATTACACTAATAAACAATATGCGATTAATTTCAGTGTATTTATAAAGCCGCGTCAGAAAAGGAAAGGATAACCACAGAGTAACAGTAGCACTGCTTTGACGCTGGGTGCCGCCAGTCTGCAAAACCGAGCGGAGAACTTGCATACGACAAGGTATGAGGTACCGTGGATATGTGTGTGGCTTTACGCCAAGTGTAGGTTTTATACATCACGATTTGAACGTGGAAAATTTCTTACGCAGCATTTCTGTGCGTACGCACCGTTTATACATGAGGCCCAAGTTGTTTGCTAAAGACTTGATTTATTTAACTATTTTGGAACGTTTAGATATGTAAAGATAGACTGAATTTTGGTTTGTTACGTTTGACTTGAGTGTATGAAGAAAAAACAAAACAAATGAATTAGCTTCCCAGAAGGAGTTGTAATTTTGGCAATCGTGAACAGCCGAACAGAGCTCTCAAGCAGACTTAGCCTAGGAGTCTAAAAGCCAAAAACTTTTTTTGTAGTCCAATATTCCATATGCAAATACACCAAAGAGTGTACCTTTTGTTTCTGTTACATATTAAATGTGATGACCCAGATGGCACACCAAAAACAATTAAAGATATACAAAGATATAGGGTGTGTTTTGAATCTTACCATTTATCTGTATGTGGATTGGGGCCATCAAACGCATTTCTCAACTGTGTTGCGCAAATTACCCTGGCTTTATAAACCAACTGCTCTCCTAGCCTTACTCAGTCTAGTACACAGAACTGAGCTGTTCTTATAAGAGACTCCCTCAGGCTTGTTGTAATAAAGGATGATCTTAAAAACATTAAAATGGAGTTCTTGACTGTTGTTTAAAGAGAATTTCTGCAACCCCACCAAACCATTGCATCAAAAAAGAAAATCTGCACTATACAAAATCGCTAACAAATAAAAACAACATATTATTTTATACAGTTCACTTTATCATTTATATTGCAATTAAGTAAACCTTCCATACAACATACAACATTCCATAAGCTTCAATGGCTTCCAAACCAAGTCCATAGGCTTCTCATCATAATGTGGATAAAACCAATGGTAGAAATTTCAATGCTTTAAAACCAAATTGTAAAAGATGATCATCTTTAGGCTGTGTTTGGTCTCCTATATAATAGATTTAAAATAGATTTGTTAAAAATGTCAGTATGGTATTTAAAGTGATTACCCTCAGAAAATGTTTCCAAAATGCATTGGTTTAAGTAATGGCAAAGAATATTTCTGACATGGACATTTCTAACAATGTTTCACATTTATAATTTGGTTTTTGAGTGATAAAACTATACAACTATTTGTATCCCCAGCATGCTGAGAAGCCTATGGGCTCAAGTTTTAAACTACTGCAAGTCAAATATGTTGTATGGAGCACTTAAATAATGGTAATGTAATGTATAAAATCACATGCATAATGTAACCTGCTGCTCCTGTTTGTTAGTTATCTAAAAAGATGCTCATTGAATTTTAAAATAGTGTAAATGCAAGAGAACTGTTCAGGGTCAACTTGTGGCTGCTAAACAATAGAAAGGTGGTACATAATATAAGATTTGATTGTTTATTTTGAAGCTATAAGTGGTGAGGTTTGTGCACTACCTCTTAAAAGTATTGAAGCTCTGAAACCAAATAACCTGATTCTGTACCTTACATGAGGTTCCTCCACTTCATCATTTCGGAAGCATCCTATGAGACTTACATTGTGCTTATTTCTCAAATGTATTAACTTAATAAGAATACTTGTAATAAAGCAAATGTGCATATCATAAGTCATATCATATTTTATGTCAAATTCAGCTTCAACACGATCGAGAGCCCACCTAGAAATAATGAAAATGGATAATCTATTATGTAGCTGTTGTGTAAAGGTATTTAAGCATATAAAAGGTTAACAGAGGCTCAGCACATTTACTTAAGGAAAACATTAATACATTCTTGCAAAATTCTAAAGAAGGTTAGGATAACTCCTCTGAGAAAATTAGATTTTTTTCTCATTTTAAATTGAACACCACATTCTGTTCCCAGCAGCACTGTCTAATTTTATGCTCTAAAGCAAAATATTCCAAATTTACATGATTCCCAGAAAAAGCTACTTTTGTGCTAAAGTACAATATTTTTATCCACGGCTGTAAATTGGGTCGGAATCTAAAAAATATGTGGTACTGCAGACAGATATCTTCATTAGACTCTATTAAAGACTTTTTTTGCAAATGGCAAAACCTCAGATATTTGTTTGTCCAGAAGAAGGGAACATTCTCAATGGTTTCATGGTATTTATCTTCCTATAACAAATTACATATAATCCTTTCAAATAATAAATATGAAAAACTTTTCCATTATATTTGGTAGGGTCTTTGCCAAAATCTTAAAATCACTGTTCAATAATGAAATGGGTCCAGAGAATGTGCAATCTAATTGGTTTTATTTTAATTTGGACAAAATGCAATTCAAGTCTTACATACTGTTTTTGGTAGAAGGTCTTCATCCATAAATGCCTTGAACATAACTATCATCTGCTTGGCATCTCTGTCCGACGCTCCTCCTAAAGTTTCCTTGGGTCAGTTGCTGAACATGGTCATTAGCTGGAAACCACTGTTTATTGATGTTTTCCTCCATACCTCAGTAAATCTCCTTGTGGTGGAGGCGCAGTGGCACTGACGTCTCCCAGCCACCCCCTTTGGCTGAACTTTTGGTATGATGTTAGCAACCACTGCTCCTTCTTGAGTCACACGCAAAAGCTACCATTCTCTGCCCTTCTACATCAGTTATCTTCTTCTTGTCTTTTGCTTAACTGGGTAATTAATAGGATTAGACCTGGTCTCACTGAACTTGGCAGATAGTTCAGAATACTTGGCCCCATGTCCTCTCGTGGGTGGCCTCTACTCCTCTCTCTCTTGGGAAGCACAATAGTCGACCATGATGTGATGACCTCCTAAGGGAACTGCAGTTTTCATCCAAGGTCAATTCTCAACTTCCACTCCTTGCTATGTACAAAGAGTCATGTTGGACCTCTTCAGGAATAACACCTTCAGCTTTCTGCATCTGCCTGAAGAACTAGACACACTGTCCTGATGACAGTGGCACACCTCCATTTGCCTCAAGCTGAATGACTTCCGACACTTCAGTGTTTTCTCACTCAAAATGGCTTCTCAAGAAACTAGTACTAGATACTGCCACTCAGTCAAACACACTATCAACCCAACCCTCCCAATGAACATGAAGTGTTGTTTTGCTCATCTCCTTTATTAGAGCAGCAGTGCACTCAATATGAGCTTTGCATTAATACAACAGACCTGCATTATTTTTGATAAAAAGAGCAATACCGACAATTTCAACTAACTAGAGTGACATGACTTTAAAAAAGAAAAAAAAAAAAAAAAAAAAACAGGCGTTGAAATTTTCATTCAACATTTCAAATGGATGAAATCAGTATTATTCTCAGAAAAGAAACTTTTACCCAGACATTTCTGTATATTAAACTGATTGTCAGAAAATGCTGACAAAACCCTCCTGCAGTCAGTTCAGATTAGTCTGAACTCCTCAGCAGCTTACTAAGCCCTGGCTTTACCACTGTCTGTGGTCTGCTGTGAGTCATACGTTGACAAAAAGGTTCCTCCACTCTCTCTGAATCACCACAAAATTCTTTCTATGTGAAAACATTTTAGAAAATCTTACTTTACCGCAAAATCTAAACTGACCTTAACAGCAGCACTGGTAATGAGTGTGGAGATTTACACATGTTCAGCAAAAGAATGTGATTCTCAATGAAACTGAATGGATTTTTAGTATACAGTTTATCCAGGGTAATTCTATTAAGCTAAAAATGTGAAGGAACAAAATTAAAACTTGTCCTGCAGTCATTTGTGTAAATGAAATGTGGCATTAACTGAAACATCTTTTTATTACCACTTGATTTTCATGGAATATAAAATGGTAGGCAAATCAAATGATATGCCTATCTACTGAAGTCTTTTCACATGACACACAATAATTTGCTACGCCACAGATGTGCACTGTGTCAGAATTGTCCACCCAGCTATATAAAGTACTGTAGTGACAAAAATATTCAACAAAAAAGCTGGGAACCCAGAGCCCTGCAAAGGATTCTTGGAATGAAGAGCTGCTTAGGAAACACGGGTCCAAGGGCAGGCTACCCCAGTAGGTAACAGTTTCTGTGAAACCGATACAGAATTTGTGAGAATATTGGCACTTAGCAACCCGGGCAGCTGCCAAGCACTTGCTGTCTGCTGCTTTTCTTCCCAAATGAGCTCTAACACTCCTATCACTCAAGCACGCTCAGGTGTTGAATATGTCTGACTTACCCTCTCCTGTGAAACACTGGAGAACATAAAGCAGAGGCTGCTTCCCGAGTATTGGCCAAACAAATTTTAAAAAAATGTAAAACAGAAAAAGTATGCTTATTTTCGTCAGAATTTTAGTGATAAAAATAATACTTCATTTAATAAATGGGGCAGTGAGATGCTCATCCTAACCATTCTGCCATAGTTCAGCACATATTTGGCAGAGTTTCTTCAATTGTAATGTACAGTATAGAACGTAAAACTATCTCTGATGTTCTCTCTCTGTCTGAAACATTCCCTTTCAAATTAATTAAAAATAATTTATAAATCTTACAAGGCAACTATTATGACACCCTATTTTGTTTCCTGTAGCAGATGCTAGAACCAAGGCTGTCAGGTCCAGTACTCATTGCCATCTTATACCTTAGCAATATATAATGTACTGTATAAACCAAAAGATGAAGGTTATTAAGACACTTTAGACATTTACAGTGCCCTCATAATGTTTAGGACAAAGACGTGTTTGTCCTTTATTTACCCCTCTGCTCTACAGTTTAAAATTACAATTCCAACAATTTGGATGTGATTAAAGTGCACATTGCAGACTTTCATTTAAAGGTATTTGCATACATTTCGATCACACAGCATTTTTTTTTTTTACACGACCCCCACATTTCAAGGCACCATTACATTTAGGATGCAGCAATGGCATGTCCAGTAAAGCCATCATATTTGGGACTTTTCTGCATATCCCTTGAATACAATGACTACTCGAAGTCTGTGATTCATAGACACCACCAGGTACTGAAGATCTTCCCTGATGATGCTCTGCCAAGCCTTTAATGCAGCAATCGTCCGCTCCTACTTGTTTTGGGGTTTGACCCCTTAAGTTTTCTCTTCAGCATATGGAAATAATGGTCAATTGGATTTAATTTGAGTTACTGGCTTAGCTGTCAAAGAAATGTCCGTTATTTAGCTTTGAAAATCTCCTGTGTTGCCTTAGCATTGTGTTTGGGATTATTAGCTTGTTGTAGAATAAAACACCGTCCTGTGAGTTTGGATGCATTGACTAGAACTTAAGCAGATAAGATATTTCTACAAACCTCAGAATTCATTGTGCAACTGCCGTCAGCAGTTCCATCAACAATGTAGGTAAGAGTGCTAGTACCTGTGGCAGCTGTACATACCCAAGACACAACTACTCCAGCACCATGTGGAACAGATGAGGTGGTCTGCCTTTTCATCTCCACACTTTGCTCTTGCCATCACTCTGATCAGGTTCACCTTTGTCTCATCTGTCCATAGGACCTTTTCCCAGAATTCTGCAGACTCTTTTAATTCCTTTTTCGCAAACTGTAATCCAGCCATCCTGATTGTGTGGCTAACGTGTGGTTTGCATCTTGCAGTGTGGCCTCTGTATTTCTGTTCATGAAGTATTCTGCAGATAGTCGACTCTGACACACACAAATCTGCCTCCTGAAGACTGTTGCTGATCTGTCAGACAGACATTTAGGGCTTTTTCTTTATCATAGTGAGGATTCTTCTGTCATCAGCATTGAAGGTCTTCCTTGGCCTACCAGTCCCTTTGTGATTACTGAGCTCACCAGTGTGTTCTTTCTTCTTAATGATCTTACAGACAGTTGATTTAGGTCATCCTGAGGCTTTACCGATGTCTCTCATGGTTTTATTCTGGTTTTTCACCCTCATGATGCCATAATAAGCTCTTGTCCTTATATTGAATAACTGAAACTACAGAGTCCAATGGGTAAAAGCAAGATGAGGTAACTTATGAAGGAACGAAACACACCTGAGGAATCACAAACACCAGTGACATGAATTGTTCTAAAAATTATAGTGCCTTGAAAATTGCTTGTGAGGAACCATGCAGAAAAAGTTTTGTCATTTCAACTTGGTATGACTGAAAAGTACACAAATCCCTTTAAATGAAAGTCTGCAATATGCAGTTTAATCATGACTGAATTTTTTGATTTCCAATATTAAACTGTGGAGCAGAGGGGTAAATCAAGGAAAAAATGTGTCTTTGTCCCAAACATTATGGCAGGTACTGTATAGAAGGAGAATACATTTGCATCCTTTAATCAACTGTGCCACAAATATAATTTTGCAGCAAAACATTCTTCTAATATATGCAAGTTAAAAATGTGGACCACTTTCCTAATCTTTCCTTATAATCTACTATACAAATTATACTTAACAGTTGGGTCAAAAATATGAGTAGGATATCAAAAAATACAATAAGTTAGCCATATTTAAAAACATCAATATATTACTGAGAACATGCTCTTTCCGTTATATTTTCAGACAACAGATAGAAAGTGGCCATAAAAAGTACATCATTCCTTAACTTGCTTGATTCCAAAAAAAAAGATCTGAGTGTTGCATGAAGATAGGCTTTTTTTTTTTTTTCAAAAATCAAACCCAAAGTTGTAAGTTTGCCACATAGGAATTGGTTGCCACTTAAAATTGCAATTGATTTTAATACTATCTTTTGGACACACAAAGTCTTAAATAGCTTGATTCTCCATCTTTACCTTAAAGAACCTGAGGCTGATACTCCAGCATATGATCAAAAGAAGTAGAAGGTCTTCTTGAAATTTCCAAGACAGATACAATTACTTTAGGAGACACAGACTTGCACTTGTGTCCTTTCAAACAATGAAATATCTTCCTATCAAAATAAGAAGGGCTCCATCTCTCCCATAAATTAAAATAAGGATCAAAATGGTTCTCAAGAGCAAAAATGAGAATTTGGTATCCCTTTCACTTGTTTAGTAGTGTGCAAGATAATGAAACATTCATTCTTCAGATGTTACTTCAAGTGAAGAAAATGCATTGATAAGATTACTAAATACAGTCAATGTAAAGGCAACCGGACTGAGAAGATTTGTATCTCTGACCGAAGGGCATAAGAAAACAGGCTAATAATGTTCTAGAAATTGCCAAAACCAGCAATACTAACAAAATCATATTATTATTACTATTATTATTATAATGATTATTTCTTCATAAGATCTCATATATTTTATGACACTTGGAGGGCCCTTAAAGGTTTGTTTTGATCAGCACGTGTCTAATTTTTATGTACTCTGCCCACACCGCCTACCTTCCTTCCACCAGTTTTTCTCAACTTTTATGGCCTCACACCCCTGATTAGCCTTTTTAAAATTCACTGACGACCCACTAGCAGCAACTGCAAACTGGTTCCTTGGTGAAACAAGCATACTTGCGAGTCCCCCTTGGTGATACAATCTCAGTTAGAAGTGAGGAAATATATCCTGCAATGCTGCCTACTGCTTAGGCGAACCACATCAACCCACTCACAAATCGCAGTAATCAGCAACCCACCGGCAGCGCAATCTAGTGGATGATAAACACTGGCTTAGAAGACGTGACTGTGACACGCTCACAAACCAAAACTGGCAACCCCACAACCCAACAGAGGCATGATCCAGTTTGTGAAACTCTGTACTGTGTGACCACAAGGGGGTGGCAGAGAGTCACAAACCACAAACACTGTAAAGCACCACACGTTATTAGGATCAAAAAAAGACTTTCTATTCTCTCCAGGAGCTTCATCCCCACCCTCTGTTCAGTAACAAGTCACATGTATACAATAAATTAAACAATTCTCTCCTCCGCTCAGTATTGTCCACAGCCCCCCGACTCTGACTCATGCATGTGTGGCAGCGGGCTCCCTTTTATGCCGGACTCAGGAGTGTTTCCGGTGATACATCATATCCTCCGGGAAACAGTTCCAGGCCATAAAAAAAGTAGGGAAGTCATCGCTCACCAGCGCCTTCTATCGATACTTTGGGACCCTGACAAGGCAGCACTTTTGTACTCCAATTCCCAAGCATCCCAGCAGGAGTCCAGACTGGGTTCCCATATGAAGATGACTGCCACCTTGCATACAGGAAATGCAACAGCTCCCGATTCCCGGCTATTGCCGCTCTGTCCATTATTTCCTGTAGGCTGGACATAAAGTTATTTCTCTGGTCCACCAGTGAACATGCAGTCATTGTCGCTTTGGCCTCCTGTCCAGGTACTGTATATTTCCTGGTCTCATCTGGGGTGCCCAACTGGCAGTTAAAGTACGCATACTGGAAACCCACACCAGACCTACAGAGCCTCAACTACAATGACTTCTACACTTGGTGAGGAAGTAGTTTGTGCTGTCCTGTTGTGTCGTATTTCTGGGGTGGCAATGATAGACCAGCCATCTAGCACTGTGAAGAGGATTACTTGTGTTCTGGTTCATGTAATGTATTTACCCCATTTTTTGACACCCATTGCACACCCAACTTACCTGGAGGGGAGTCTCTCTCCGAATTGCCCTTCAGAAGATTTCTTTCATCTTTTTCCCTACAAGTTTATTTTTGGGGGAGAGTTTTTTTCCATGTCTTCTTAGGAAATTAAGGCTGGGTGGGGCTATCTAAAACAGGGCCGATTAAAGCCCATACAGGCAATCATTGTGTGATTTTGGGCTATACAAGAAATAAATTGTAGCTATTGTTGCCATACAGCCAAATGGCCACTCCAAAAAGGAGCAGTAAGTCTGTACATGACTGAATTCTGGTCAACATTGACTACTGATGTAGGCCATCAGTGCCTCCAGTCAAACATAACTTACCAAAAAAAATGGAATTTTTACCTTAGTAATATTTGTTCTACATAAATACAATAAATATTAGGACAGCTTGAATATTAGCTAAACAAATGAGCTTGATGGACTGAATGGTTTACTCTCGT
Organism: Polypterus senegalus; assembly: GCF_016835505.1. Classification (NCBI taxonomy): domain Eukaryota; kingdom Metazoa; phylum Chordata; class Cladistia; order Polypteriformes; family Polypteridae; genus Polypterus; species Polypterus senegalus. Next base: position 131,655,600 of record NC_053165.1, read on the forward strand.
TTGTAACATTTCTCATGTTTGATGTGAATAAATGATCACACACCATCCTAAAATAATTTAAACAACAGTGACCTGATGAAATACCCTTGAAAAGAGTAATACGTATTCACGTGGAACCTCAGTTCCACTTTTTTTCACTCATACAGCATGTAATACAGACTTGATCTTTTGGAGAAGTATGACAAGAAAAACATGTGGAATCAGAACTCTTCAGATCGGATTTGACCACTTTCATATGCGGTACTAAACCTGATCCAGACATATGTGACTTGAGTGTGGATTGCATCTGATCACTTTAATCAGAATTGTCAAAACTTTACACTGCCCAAATACTTTCACATCAATGTTTATGCAACTTTTATAATCTCTCTATGTTAAAAACAAAGCTGAATTACAATATTGACACAGTGTGTCATTGGAAAGAAAGCAAGGTGGTGGACATAACCGTTACTTGGGTTGACAGGTACAGCCCACTGTCTATGCGTTTGCTGACATAAGCTGCGCTCCTCATGGCCATATTCAACTGAACTTCACCCTTGACATTTTGAATTTGCTTTGATTGCTTTGCATCAAAACCCACCACATCTGATCCTAAATGTCTGTGCTCCACTCTTTCATGTGCACAGGTTTCTACGTACAAAATTGGCAGGAATGATTGCGCTCACAACAGCAGCTACAATTTTACATTTTCTATTTCTCTTCCGTCTCATCATGAGTTAATGAATTCACAGATGACCTACACTGAAAAAACGTGAAGTAATGCAGCAGCAAGCATTCTGTTGGTGTTTGTGACGGTCTATTATTTCACATTTGTTGGATTACGTTTATCTTCATGAGTTTTGCACATGCAGGGCATACTCAATAAAGAGATTTGTATACAAATCAGACTTGGATCACTTGAAAATTAATTTAAACAAACAAACAAACAAAAATATCACATACAAGTCAAAAATCAGAATGAAGTCACTTTTACAGTAGCTGCAGTGTGAATGTAGTCTCGATGCTTAAGATCCACAACTGGAGCTGCTTCTCTTAGAAAGGCATCTAAAGACTGTATATTCTTAAAATTACATTTCCATAGCTTTCAAATCAGCTTCAGCGTCCTCTAGCTCTGCCGTGTTCCCTCCTTTCCAATAATAAATTGATGTAGAATAACATTCAGCATGAACGCCAAAAGCTTCACATTATCATCGACACACAACCTTGGACCAGATTTTGCATGTTAAGGCTTCTTATGCGGCCTCATTTATTGTTAAAGAATGTTGGCACTTCATTCATAATTGCATTAACATCAGTAATAATCCAAGGTTTGTTACACTAGACCAGGGGTGGGCAATGTTGGTCCTGGAGAGCCGCAGTGGCTACAGGTTTTCATTTCAACCCAATTTCTTAATTAAAAACCAATCCTTGCCAGTCTCGCACCTTATTTAATCTTGTGGCTTGTTAATCTGTGCAATGTAAGGCTCTTATATCGTAGATTTGTTCCTTTCCAACGATATCATCCAAATGATTTGAAGCCTAAAACGGATCATTTTCAGTCTGTCACATTTTCTATTACATGTGTTATTAAATCAAATAGTGTATGATGAACAAACACAGATATAAATGAAAATAAACTGGACGGAGAACTGCTGGCTGCTTTGTCATTTACATTTTATTGCTAATAAGGAGCCATTAAAACACTGAATGCAGCAGTTTAAGATTGAAATAAGGGTGGGAAACTTAACAAGCGAGACCACTAAAATGAAGCATCAAAATGTCACTTAAACAATAAATGCGTCATTAGCAATAATTGACGTCTCATTAAGAAACTGGGCAGGAACAAAAACCTGCAGCCACTGCGGCTCTTCAGGACCGACATTGCAAACCCCTGCACTAGACTAATGCTAAACATTTGTAAAACTTGATTGGTGAATTTGGTTAAATCATGAGTATAAAGTGAAATTCCATTTATTATTACGGTAATAAGAGTAACAATAAATTATTTGCATTACACTCATGTAATGTTCTTTCATTAGAATTTGTCTATAGTCATTCCAGTTTGTATTCAGACCAAATTGTGTGTGTATATTTATTTAAGTACTTATTTATCTATCTATTTATGTATTTATTTATTTAAAGAGCTTCTGTAAAAAGCCAAATTTCTCCTGGGGACAAATAAAGTTCTGTCATCTAAAATATGTAAAAAAGTTTGGTTGGTAAATAGTTACAAGGATGTAAAGTGAACTTTTGTTTATAATGATTTTTCCATTACTTAACTGTTTTCATTTGCTTTTGTGTATCATTTATCAATATTCAATTTGAACGTACATGGCAGAAGAGGCTGCTGACAGAGTGGTCAACACAATATTAAAAAAAAAACTCAGTTAAAGTCTCTGTTAATTAGGACGATGTTTAGTAAATTAAAAAATAATATATTTGAACCAACACACCATATCGATGGAATTGTTTGGAAGTAAATTAAAGAACTCCATAGGACACACTGTTAGTAAAACCTGGCAGCATCCCCATTGGAAGCACACCGAGGACTGCTGATTAGTTAAGAACTTTTTCCTTTGGAGTGCAGTAACACACAATAACCATACCATGAGATAATATTGGATTACAATAAATGATTTGCTTTATATGTAAACCATATTTCCATATAAAAAGGCTAGCTGACATTAAGACCTGTGAAAAGACTTAAAAGATGAGAGCCAGACAGGCAGATAAAAGTTTACAGAATTATTCCTGTATGTTGGTAAAGCATGTCTGACACAAGCCAGGCGAATATTAGCAACATACAGAAAGAATAAATGTCTGCTAAATCAAGAGGAGATTTTAAAACATTTGATTCAATGATTAAAGCAGCAGCAAAGGGAGGTTGAAGACAATTGTAACCAATTGTGGACTAACATCTGATAAAGTAAAATAAAACCACAAAGACTTTAATAACAGTTAAACAAATTTTCATTAAGAAGAAGCCAATGCTGAGACGACAACTCCACCCAAACCCCCAAATATCTTATTTTAACAATTAGTCTGGCACAACATCAAGAATGTTGGCAAATTGGCAAATTCAAGGGAAGCACACAAGTTTATTTTTTTTAAACTGGATCAGAAAGCAGTAAATTCCTTAATGGTTAATGCCATTTGAGGCATATAATAAATAGATAAAACATTTTATGCCTCAATATCAAACAACAAAACCTTCTGTCCAAAAAGATAAGTACAGCTGTAAGTGAATTTATCTCAACCCACACTGGAGCCAACAAAGATAACTCAGTCACAACCAGCACTTGGTGCCCATTGGCATCAGTTTCTGTAAAATCACTGCATACAAGAAGAGGCAAAAATGAATACCACAGAGATATGTTGCCATTTTAAAGTTGTTGCTGTGGATTTCATTTTAGTCAGATGTTTTATCCTTTAACATTTTATTGTAGCACCACGAGTAGAGAATTTCCATGCCTTCAATGATAGGTAAGCTCAAACCTTCATTTTGTGAAATACAGAAGAGGAAGGGGGATGTCTCACTTCACCCCAAGTTTCACCACCCATGATGCCCTTTTCAGATTAATTATTACAAGAGATCAGTACACCTGAATCAATAAAATTATACTTAAGGATGAGTACGACTCTATCACAGCCTCCCCCTCATCTTTGGTGTCTGCAGCAGACATCACAGACTAACGCTGCTCATGTGGCAGAATAGACCAGACTTCGGCACAACTCCATGGAGGCTGAATTCTACTCTTTCTGCCACTTCAGCTTCCAAAATGCATGTATATACGGAGGAGCACAATCTTAACATCAAACTTTAAAATTCAATACTGCCGGTGAATTTAACTTAATGTATTGTTATAAAGGACATTGTTATTTACAAGAACGGATCGCCGTATGTATTTAATCTCTTTACAACCCATTCAAAATTATTAGATTGCTGAAACAGGTATATTTCTATGTGATGCCATTCAATATGTGGACCAAAAGCTCAGCAGAGTTCAGAACTTTTAGAAATTTTTCATTTTATGTAGCACTTCTAATAGAAAAAAAAATACCATCACTAGATGCCCCATATAGCATTTCAAAAAATGCATATTATGCAGTGGATTCTGAAAGAGGACATATTATGCACACTTTATTATTGTGTTATAGATTTAATTTTAAATAAATAGATAAAATTGCCATCTTTTGCCCATCAATCTAAACTCAATAATCCATAATGATAAAGCAAGAATGTGTTCAGAAAGTTTTGCAAATTTAATAAAAATCCAAAATTGAAATCTCTCATTCATAGAAATGTTCAGACCCTTAATTCAGGACATTGTAGTATCCCCTTTGAGAGCAATTACAGATTTAAATCTCTACAAGTGTTGCGCACTGGGATTTGGGCAGTTTATCCAATTCTTCATGGCAGACCCTCTCCAGGTCTGTCTGTAATTTGCCATATTCAGGCCTCTCCACACTTTTTCTCTGGCTGGGACAATTAAAGATAGTCAAGAGATCTGTCTTAAAACCATTCCAGCATTGTCTTGACTGAATGCATTGAGTCACTGCCATGCTGAATTGTGAACTGTCATTCCAGACTGTGGTGATGTGCACTATAGAGCAGGACCCCCCTATATTTGGATGTCTTCATCCTTTCCTCAATTCTGACCAGATGAAAATCACCCCCAATAGCATAATGCTTCCACCACCGTGCTTCACCATAGCGATTTTATTAGGCAGGTGATGAGCGGTGCCTGATCTTTGAGCAGAACTCTAAGCACTTTTTCTGGCAAAGAGTACATTTTATGTCTAATCAGACCAGAGACCTTCCGACAGGTTCTCCCAGCTCAGCAGAGGTCTTCTGAAGCTCTGTTAGAGTGACCACTGAGTTCTTGATCACCTTACTGACCAAGGCTCTTTTTGCCTGGCTATTCACATTGACTGGACTGCCAACTCTAGAAGAGTCCTGCTGGTTCCAAACATCTTCCATGTTACAAATACCGAGGTCACTGTGTTTCAGGGAACACTCAGAGCTTTAGAAATGGAGTTCTACTCTTGCCCTGATTTATGCCTGACCACATTTTCATCATGGAGGTCTACAGAGGGTTTCTTTTTTGTGCTTTTTTGTCCTGACATGCAATGTGAATTGTGGGACCTTCCATACATAGGTGTGTGCCTTTCTAAATGTTGTCCAACCAATTCAGTTTGCCATAGGCAGATTCTAATCAACATCTGAACACATCTCAAGGAGAACTGAAGCCAACAGGATGCACCTGAGCACAATTTGGAGCACCACACTAAAGGGTCTCAATACGTAAATGAATGAGAGATTTCAGTTCTCGATTTTTTATACATTTTTTAATCCTTTTTGAAAACATGTTTTCACTTTGTCATTTGAGTGTAGACTGATGGGCAAAAATGACAAATTTACCCATTTTAAGTTAAAGCTACACCACGATAAAGTGTGGAGAAAGTGAAGGGGAAGGAACATTTGCTAAATGTACAGTGATCACACGCTTAAAGTGAGCAGAAGTAAAGAAGAACAATACAGTAGACAAGCTGCCATATGAGGCTTAGTATAGTATAGTTGGTACAGCAGAATGGAATAATAATAAGACTTCAACCAAGACTGGAAAAGCAAGGAGAAAAAAAGTGAATCCTTAGTCCAAATTAGAATCCACTGATAAAGGTTCATGAAAAGACCTCAGAGGAAGACCTCCAGAGTGTAGGAGGAACTAGAAGAACTAAAATTTCATATTCTTGCTACGGGGTAAGCTGTGCTGTATGTACAGGCTGAATTGATTTTCTGTGGTATTTTGATCCAAACATGCACATATATCTTACAAGTAATTAGGTTACTGTCATCAGTAATAACATCAATAAAGAAAGGCCAGTGAGTCAGGAACAGAGAAATCCAGGACATGACCTCTGCTATATTCCAAAAGATGGGCTGCTGTGTTTAGGACTATCCACATTTCTAACTGCTTTCCTTCTCTCTTTCACTTTTCTGTAACTATGAGAAAGGTTTGTGTTTCTCTCTGACATGCATACAACTCTGCTTTTGAAATTTTATGCTTCTTTGTTCTAACATACCATCTATTTTCAAATTCACTTCCATTTAATTTACTCACATAACACGCATTTCCCCATTATAAGTCTAGCAGGCTGCTCAATCTTAAACGCTGCAGTATGTAAAATATAACAAAGTTGCATGTAACAAAAGACAAGGACGACCAAACTTCCTCAGGTTAGTCTTACAATAATCTTGAAGTTAGCGCAGTGCCTCTGGCTGTGAATTCAATGCTTTTTTCTTCATAATTCTAACAACACTCCTGCCATCAGCCACAGACTCCTGATGTCCGAGTCCGTGATAATTCAATACTCCTTTCGAGTTCTTTCTCTTTTCCAGGACACTGAATATTGTTGATTTTGCAACATCCACTCTTCTGTAGTTCACTTACATTTACATTTCTAAACCTGCATATTTTTTCTGTCAGAGTCAGATCACTAATGTTCATCTTGGTTCATGACCTCTACCATGAGAAGCAGGCAGCTTTTAACCAAGCCTAGACAACAGCTTCAGTTATTGCATTTACTCTTCAGTAATTGCCGACAACTGCTAGCAATTTTGTTTCAGTATAGAGGCTCATCTGGAACTGTGAGAGAGACATGGTTGAAGTACAAACGACGCATTGTTCTGACAGGGATCAACACAGATTCACAAATAAAAGATAACTTTCTAAAGTGTTGTAACATAATCATTTTCACATGAAACAAAAACTGCAAGTGTATAAAATAAAACAATTAATTTGATCAAACTGTCTCAAAACGTACACTTTTCATTATTATTACATCTATAACAAGGGACAACAAATTTTATTTTGTTTCCTGAAACATTTTTGGTGATTATGCTAGACAGCTTCAGCCTGTTTGAGTTATAATGTCAATTTAACTACAGAATATGTAATATGGAGACACATGAAATAAACTTTTATTAAATTTAGTTTAATGATGTGGTCACATGACATTAGTTCACTGGGTAAAAAACTTTGCTGCTGATTTTCCTTTGTACTCGACATCTCATGCTTTTCGTTTCAGTGTCCAGAAACAGGGCATTGATGGATTCTACCTGCGATGATATCGCTTTTCCACTGTTGCAATATCCTGGTGAAACCTTTCATCATGTTAAAGATGGTTTTTTAGGATTAACATACCAAAATCCATATGATACACCCAAAAATGTTTAAGAAGGAAAATCTTTGTTGTCAAATGAAATAATGTGGCTTGGTTTAGAAAGTCAAAAGGAGTTACCAAACACATGGACTATAGCATCAAAGCAATCTACCTTAGACAGAATGGATGGAATCATCACAGTACAACTACTGACAGATGCTTGCTGGTCATTGACCCCCAATATGGAATACATAGAAGTGGATTTAGGCCAAGCTACATTCGTAAAGGCTCAGCTCATCTCATCAGTTAACATTACTTCACATAAGATTCATAATGCATTAAGTCTGTATGAAGAAATTCTCATTGATTTAAATGCATTCAAAAGTACAGTCGAATGACAAAATAAAATGTCACAGATACAACCTGAGCAACCAGTTAGCTTTGCCAAAATCAGAAGATATTTTTCCAGTTATAAATGGTCCCTTAAGGTAAAGATGATTATATTACAGTGTGGTAAACAATTTAAGATGCAGACTGTCTACGTTTATTTTCATTTAAAAAGGGCAAAGCTATAAACATTTATACGAAAGTGCACTTTTCGACTTTGTTATTAAATTTGAAAAGAAACATAAGCAAGATGTAAATTGTCACTGATTCAATCCTCTCATTTTTAATTGGTCATAAAGTAGACCAAAAACTGAATTAGCTCCCTGAAAAAGCAGGAACCCTAAAATTGTATTATGTTTGTTTTGTAAATTGACAGATAGGAGATTTCCTAAAGAAAATGTCAGCAGCAAATAACTATTTTGTGCATTACTGTATATAGCAGCTTTCATGGATACATCATTTCAGATTAGCTTGGTTCAATGATATAAGCCAGTAATAATAATAATAAAATATTTTATTCATGTAGCACCTTTCCCATGCCCAAGATGATTAAATGAATTTGTCAAGATTTTGTGTATTTGTCTATATAACATAAAACACAAATTTGTAAAACATAACTGTTCAAGGTAAAATTATACTGAAGATGCCTGAAATACATCTGTATTAAACTCATTTTAAATTTAAACAATAATTTTTATGAATTAATTGGATTAAGTCAGTTGGGGAATGTAACTTCACTAATTCATGTAACTTTAAAATTCATATATATATATATATATATATATATATATATATATATATATATATATATACTGTCGGAGATGGCTGGGGTGGCGACCCGGCCGGGACGCCTAGGAAGACCAGAGGAGGGCTTACGCCTTCCCCAGACCATGTGGGGGCGACCACCCTGGTTCCTTTGGGGGCCACAGGTACAGAGCTTAGAAGCTCAACCCTGTAGAGGCCCGTGGTCACTGCCAGGGGGCGCCCCCGTGCCTTTGGAGCCCTGGACCTCGGCCCTTCCGCCACATCCAGAAAAGCAGGGGGGAAGAAGACTGGGGACACCCAGAGTGCTTCCGGGTACGCAGCTGGCACTTCTGCCATACTGGGGTGTGCCGGTGGGAGATTGCCAGGAAGCACCTGGAGCACATCCAGGTGTGTATAAAAGGGGCCACCTCCCTTCAGACGATGGCTGGAGTCGGAAGTGTAGTGGACGAGATCTCTGGAGGAGGCAGCCTGAAAAAGAGAAGGAATTTGAGTTGTGGCCAGGACTTTTGGGGACTTTGGGGTTTTGTGTGGCACTTTGACTTGTAAATATTGTTTAATAAACGTGTTGTGGGTGACATGAACGTGTCTGCCTGTCTGTGTTCGGGCCAGCTTCCACAATATGTATGTATGTATATATATGGAAGACAGACAGGCATGTTGGCTGGATGAAGAAATCGCTTCTTGCCTGGCCGGAGGCATATAAAGGATGGACAAGCGGAAGCCGCACGCCAGGAGCAGGTCCATCCCTTATATGACAGGTGGCAGTGGTCTTCCCAATGTGTCCCACTTTAGACACCCACAGGGGTACATGAGAGTTGGAGTCCAAAATGCACCCCTGTCAGGGTCACTGGGGGGACATTAAAGGATGCTGTCTGGGGAGGACCTCTCTGGTTTCCACATGATCTGAAAGAGCTTTCAAGAAGACACACATTATGGCAACAGAAGCAATCCTGGGTCCATCTTAAAAGTAAGCCCACCTGGATGAGTTAGAATCTGGAGGCAATTCTGTAAGACACAGGGAGCCAGTGAAGGTGAAGTGAGATGGGTGTTATGTGCTCACTGCTGCTGGTCCGTGTAAGGATTCTTGCAGCTGAGTTTTGAATAACCTGGAGCTGTGATATAAGATTAGAAGGGGCACCTGCCAGCAGCGAGTTACAATAATCAATGCAGGATGTGATAAAAGCATGGACAAGTTTTTCAGCGTTAGAAAAGGAGAGGAAGGAGCGAACACATGATATGTTACGGAGGTGAAGTAAGAAAGTTTCTTAATGTGATGTATGTGGGCAGAATAAGAGAGGGAGGAATCAAAAATGACATCAAGATTCTTTGCAGTAGAGGCAGAACTGATGAGATCACCGCCAACAGTGACTGGGAAGGAGCTCATTTTATTAAGTTGCACTTTAGTCCCAATTTGCAGGGGGTCAGTTTTGTTGCAATTTAATTTTAAAGAGTTCTGCTCCATCCAGGTACTAATTTCACTGAGGCAGGTTGTTTCAATTCTGAAATCAAAAGCTGAATACATCTGAAAAATTAAACCAGCATCTACTGGTACTCCTTTTGCACCTTAACACCAGAGCTGTCCCACAGGACCCCATTTTACAGACAGATCCTTCCACTGTAGCCTTTTTCCTAGTCCATCTATGGTCTCTTACCAACCTCCTTATTCATGTAAACTTCATCACTCCAAGATGCTCCACATGCATTGAAGCAGGTTAGTAAGCACATGCTGCCCATTTACTGCTGTGCAAATTATGAGGCATGGATGATACAAGCTTTATTTGAGGATTGGTTCTTTAACTGCTTGCTTAATAACCTCGGTCAAGCATTATTGTCTGAAAAAAGGATTTCCATTTAAAATTATCCTCCTGCTTGATAATGCTCCAGTTCACCCCCAACATCTTGATGATCTACACTCAGACGTAAAGGTACTGCATCTACCTAAAAACATTACTGTTATCCTACAGCCAAGGGACCAGGTGTCTATAGCTACATTCAAAGAGTACCATTTGCACACAACTTTTTCCAAAGCTGTAGCAGCAACAGAAAGTGATGAAGTAACCTTTCGTGATTTTTGGAAATCGTACAACATTTTATACTGCATGACAATCATTGAATCAGTTTGGGAGGGAGTGACAGAGAAGTGTATGCAAGGCATAAGGAAAAAAGACCTAAACATTTCGTGATTAATTTCGATTGGTTTGACAGGGACGAACATGTCGATGTCATAAATAAAAAAATTGTGAAACTTGCCAACATACTTAATTTAGATGTTGAAGTGGAAGACATTGACAAATTAGTGGAATATGTTGAGGGAGAGCTAACTGACAAAGGTTTTAAAATAGATAGATAGATAGATACTTTATTAATCCCAAGGGGAAATTCACATAATCCAGCAGCAGCATACTGATAAAGAACAATGTTAAATTAAATTAAAGAGCAATAAAAATGCAGGTAAAAACAGACAATAACTTTGAATAATGTTAGCGTTTACCCCCCCGCGTGGAATTGAAGAGTCGCATAGTGTGGGTGAGGAACAATCTCCTCAGTCTGTCAGTGGAGCAGGACAGTGATGGCAGTCTGTCGCTGAAGCTGCTCCTCTGTCTGGAGATGATCCTGTTCAGTGGATGCAGTGGATTCTCCATGATTGACAGGAGCCTGCTCAGCGCCCATCGCTCTGCCACAGATGTCAAACTGACCAGCTTCATTCCTACAATAGAGCCTGCCTTCCTCACAAGTTTGTCCAGGTGTGAGGCGTCCTTCTTCTTTATACTTTATTTATAAGGGTGGAAGTGCAGCAACACTTGGAGGAAGAAGAAGTGGAAAGAATGGAAGAAGTACAAAAAAAAGTTCATTATAGAAGGGTTTAAGTAAAAGCCTAAAGCCAGTCTCTCTGACTGATTACTAGTGAGCCGAGCGTTGAGACTGCCTATTCCTTGTCTAGATATACACCTTTAAGAGCTCAAAAGGTTGCTTTTGGGAAGGGTTCTATTGGCAGTCAATGGGGTTAAAGTAAAAGAGTGAAAATAAAAGACAGCCCCAGTCAGCAAGAAACCTGCTTAGAGGATCCTAGGGTTGAATATGACAGAGACATAACACACAAAGACACAGGTAAGAGGCTACAGGTAACTATGCTGTAAGCTGATTTTGACATTTCACTCTATTCTCTATTAAGAAAATAACCTAAGAGGTCAGTTGATACCATTTGTGCTTGGTGCATGTCATCTGATAACACGATAAAACATTTTGCATTTGAATAAGTCTTATTTGTAATACATTAATATTTGAAATGTGACATTTGATCTAATAGCCCTAGGAGGTACCATTTCAGCAGATTAATCTGTTCTGAATTAGCCAACTGGAACAGTTAGTAAGTTATATCAGAAATAAATGTTTGGCAGCTGAGAGTGAATTTGAGCACAAAGAACAGAAGCAGAACAGAAGCATCTGAAGATGACAGTATTGTAAAAATAACAATAAATAAATAAGGACTGTGCAATAAAAGGAAACAAAGATTTTCAAAAGAAACTGCAGTAAATCCAGCTTGGTGTTTAAAACTTGATTTTCCTCTGATTGATAATTCAAACTCTTCCTAAAGATCCATTTAGTCTTATTATGTGTCCCTCTTGTTCCCTATACAAACCATATTACATGATGCTACACTTTCAATTAGCTGAACTGTGTACCGTGTTAGCCATTATGGATGTACTGAGACGTTAAGCAAAATGCATGTTGTATTCTTTCTAGTTAGCCAATAAAAGGTGTCATTTTGCTTAACTCTAATTAGCTGAACTGTCATACACTTCTGTGTAATAAAAAAGATGAATGTGCTGCATACCAATACTGCAACAACCAAAACAGCACCAGCAAGGTGCAGAGTGTCCGACATACAGATGGATGTGCAGAACCCCCCTTCACTGTTCTCATTCATTTCTAAACGTGACCCTCATCCAACTTCACTGTAAAGTGACTACCCTCCTAAATTGCTCAGAATGCTGAAATGAACATGAGTCGTGTCCACACAGTCCAGACAGGGTGTATCAACCCAGAGACATGGTTCTCACACTCATCATCAATATGACTTTTTGTGGAAGCACACTGAGAATTTACTAACTGACAATAACAAGCGTGACAATGGAGGGGAGTCACAGCTCTGTATTTTGTGTAACGTTCAGTATTATCACCATGTACAAAAGCTGAGCATGCTGGAGCTGCTGGGCGCATGACTTGGCAGGGACAACTGTACGCATGCAACTGATGTCTCTGAAATTTGGTCTGGGTTTAGTTTATGTTGCATTCCACCAGTTGTAAAGTATTGCATGTCACTGCTCTTTACTGTTCATGACCTCTGGTTGTAGGGGACAACCTTCTGAAATGTCTAGAAATTCCCACACATGTTTGGAGTCAAAAATCCCATAATTCTGTACCCTGTCAACCACAATAATTAGAAATGGTGACATAAAATAAGTGACATAAAATGCAAAGCACTAAAGTAATTACAACTTGAAGGTTTACTGCTCTAAAGGTGCTAAAAATTCAAGATCTTTCGTAGAAGGAACTGGGTCACTTTTTTCTGCTGTAGACAAAATAGGTATGACTTAAAAGTCTGTAAATGATCTTGATCATACATTTCAATCAACTAAATACCTTTTCTTTGAGATAATTCTTTGTTTTGCTAGAAATGAACAAATCAGTCTTTATTTTGTAAAGCAACCTTTAACAGCATGTACCACTAGGAGCTTTACAAAGCAAATAAAATTACAACCTCCATCAGGTACAATTTAAAAATATTATAGGACAAGTTTCACTTTTATTTGCTTCAGATAACAAGCATAAAAGAATTCTTACCTCAGCGCATCACATAAAAAAGGATTAAAAGAAGCAATGAGCCAAGACCAATACAAAAATAATGAATACCCATTACAATGTATTAAAGTTGAGAACAAGATCAGGTCAGGTCAGGTTGGGGAGCAAGCACTGGTAAAGCATGTTGCCGCACCCACCACACAACAAAATAACTCGGGATCCTGGCTGGCAACCCCTAGGTAGACAAGTGGTCCAGTCCCAACCTCTATCTGCCCCAGCCAAGTATTCCATGGGCATCCCCTTGGCCTGGTCCAGCCAACCACTCGGGCTCTCAACAATGAGGATCCTGCAAGCCGGATCACCCTTATAGAACTACTCCACATGGCCGTAGTGCCGTAACTGACACTCCCTGACAATTCAGTTAATGTGCCTCATTCGGGACTCCATGAGCAACCGCTCATTCAACACAAAGTCAAACCAGCAGTACCCAAGAATCCTCCGAAGAGACACAGTACCAAAGGAGTCCAGTCTTCATCTCAGGTCACTGGATAGCGTCCATGTTTCACAAACCATATAGCAAAACAGGACGCACCAGGAGTCTAAAGACTTGAACCTTCATCCTTTTGCATAGATATCGGAAGCGCCACATACACCTTTCCAGGGACCTCATGACCCACCATGCTCTGCCAATCCATCGACTGACTTCATAGGAAGAGTCACCAGAAACATGAATGTCAGTGTCAAGATAAGTAAATCTCTCAACGTTGATGTTGAGATGTTGACACTCTTTCCGCAGACAGACCCACTACAGATGTCTGTGCCTAAGAGGTCATTAAAGACCTGGATCTTGGTTTTTATCCAGGACACTTGCGAGCCTAGAAATTCAGACTCCTCACTCAGTCTCTCAAGAGCCCCTGATCATAATCTCAATTGACTCCATGAAGATCAGAGCATCATCAGCAAAGTCAGGATCAGTAAATCTTTCTTCACCAACAGATGCCCCACAGCCGCTGGACCCCATGACACTGCTCAACATCCAGTCAATGCAAGCTTTGAACAGAGTAGGAGCAACACCCCTGACAAACCCCAGAATTAGCTGGGAAAAACTCAGTGGTTCTGCCTCCTCTCTTCACAGCACTCACAGTACCAGTGTACAGGCCGGCCTTGATGTCCAGCCACCTTGAGTGGGATCCCGTGAAGTCTCAGGATGTCCGACAGGGCAGGTCAAGATCAAGTTTTTACAAATTTTCTGATGCCTTCCAAAGACAGTATATCAGCAAACTGAATGCCTTTTCTCCCCATAGACTCTGTGCATGATCAATCAGGAATGGAGTAGACCCCCATCAATATTCTACATAAAATTCCCAACACTATATACAGTTGGTTTTTGAAACACACAAAATGCCTGGTGGTGATCAGAAAGACAACATATTTAACTAACAAAGGAGTGAGAAGATGGCTGTTCCATGTTGCAATAATGTCATGCACTACTTTGCTTTTGTGTTTCTTAAGTTTATGTTATGAACTAATATTACTGCGTATTTTTTCTTGTCTCCTTATTTGTTTTTTTTTCTTTAAAAATTATTAAACATTTGTTTTCATTTTAACATGTATCCTCATGTCTAATTTTATTTACATGTATTTTGGTTTCATGATCACCTTGGCATGGTCTTCTCATCTGAACATAACAACCAAAATTTTCTTTTTAACTGAATTTCAATTAACCCTTATAAACAGATTTCTATTTTCTAGTCCATATCTAATCTCAATGTAGCACATCATTCAATTTTTTTGATTTAACACTTCAGCGATAGTGACCAGCAATAACCTATGAGCCCACATTTAGGTTCTTTACTTAAATGATCACAGACAACTTTGCATCTGAAAAATAGCCCTACATATTTGGTTTCTCCACAAACAAATCTAATTTAGAAAAATGCTGACATTTAGACTAGAGAACAATGCACCATAGGTGATGATGAAACACATTAAACTCAACAACTGGATGGGAAAGTCCAGTTAATCTCACTACCCTTATACTGGTACAACAGTGCTAAAGGTAAAAGTCTTCATATTGAACTAACAAACAGCACTAGTGGACACAAATGACTATGAACACATGGATAATGCCAAGCTTATTAAAATGATCAGTAAAATGAAAATCACATTTGTTAAAATTATATTAAACACAAAAAAGCCAAACAACCTCCTAAACTAGTTTAAGGTCAGTGAAGTTGGAGTCAATCACAGCAGCAATAACTGCAAGGCAGAAACAAACCTTAAAATTAGCCACTAGCCCATCGCTGGACATCCTTACAATCACTCCCACTGGTCCAGTATATGGTCACCAAATAGCCCTACATGCAGAACTTTTGGGATGTGAGAAGGAAAGCCAGACAACAGTAAACTAAAAAGTTCTCTTGGTTAGAATGAATCTAAGTAATGTTTGAACACTGTAATAAGCTGTCCAGGAGGTGGGCATCATGCCAGTTTATAAATATTTCAAGCTAATGGACAATCCTTACATTTCTCTTTAACCAGAAGCTTTTATACAAATCTCGCTGTTAAAATGGTTTCCATTATTCGATACGGTGAACACTGGCTGATTAGGTGACACATTCTGGGCATCGCAATGAGACTGAGGTGGGGTTTGAAAACTGCAGCCTTATGGTTTACAACCCACCACCTTAGCTATTAGGGCGCAGTGCCAGTCTAATTCAGAACGGTATTTGCAATGGAATCTGACTTTTCTTGCACAGGTATTTTCCAGGTTTGAAGAACAGCATATATTGTAAGCTAACAAGCAGCCTTTTATTTCCTATAGTGGTACAGCAGGCATGCATTCGTTTATTGGGTCCATCTGGCCTGCCAAGCACAGTGAGAACAGCTGCTTGATCTCTTAGAAAAATGCAGGCCTGCCAAGTCGAAAGAACCAAAGTTCCCAGCATTGCAAGAGATAAAATTACATTTGCGCATCACAGGAACTTTGCACAAGATTTTTTTTTTTCTTTCAAGTTTGTGAAATTCTTTCACTTTGCCTTTCATGTTATGACATAATATTTTCAGGTCCTTTACTCCGCTCAGTCCCAGCATTTCTGTTTGAATTTTGATTCTGTTACTTGCCAATGGAGTGAGACACATTCTGCTTCGCTTTCTATCGGCCGACTTTAAACCAATCAGTAGGCTTCTTGGCTTTTTATTAACAAAACAGCTTTTACAAGCATCTGGCACCTTTCTTGTATCCATTAGCACAGAAGACTGAGGTGCCAAAACTATTTAGTTTAGCTCCAAGTTTCTGCTTTTAAGATAAGCTGATCAGCTGGTGTGAAGACTGTGTGGGTCCAACCAATTCATACCATATCCTTCAGATCTTAACTCTGCAATGCACACGTAATGTTAAGCATGATATATGACTTAAGGCCAAGTTGCACTTATTTTTGATATTTTAGTTTTTGTTTTATTTCACAATATAAACCCACTATTCTGTAATTAAAAACTGACTGTGCTACCCATCCAATATTAGTTGAAATCTAAGCAATCAACATAGACATCATGTTTTATTTGATGCACTGGTTTTTCCATTTGGTCTGGTATGATGATATGCACCGGACTCCTTTCCCTCATGGTAGCCTTTTCCTCTTTCGATAGAGCTACACCACTTCCTTTCGGCGTCACTCACCAAACTGACAACTCATAAGTGTTTTGCAGTGGTCGCTACCATTTTTTTTTTACTTTGTTCTTGAATTCATTATTTGGATTTTTAACTGGATTTGCTAACCTTGAATTGCCTTTTAGGCAAACCCTTCTTGGCTTATTTTGACCTTTTCTACCTGCTTCTCCACTACTTTTGCTCTCCTTTTATTTATAATAAATACATTCTTTACTTATTGTAATGGATGGCTGGCCGTTTATCCCGGCCAATACCCCCAAGCCGCCAGGTGGAGCCCTCCTTGCAGTAGGGAGGTCCCCAGAAGACCAGCAGGGCATCATGGACAATGTAGTTTTTATGCGCAGCCCTGCTGGATGCCATGGGGGCCACTAGGGGACGCTGCAGGGAGGAATAATGGATATTTTCCCTTACGCCCGGAAGCACACGTGGACAAGAGGAATGACGTGCTTCTGGGGTGAAGAAAAAAACATGTACCTGACCCGGAAGTGATTGAGAGTCACATTGACTGGGGATGGAGAACACTTCCGGGTCAGGAGATATAAAAGGACTGTGGGAGCTCCCAGACGGCAAGCTGAGCTGGGTTGAGGAGATGGTGCTTTGTGCACTGTTTAATAAAGTTTAATAAAGTCAATTTGAGGACTTTTACCTGGTGTTTGGAGTCGTGGACAGGGGTTCAAGGGAGCGAGAGCACCCCCTATCGACCACATTATAAAGATTCTTTGTTGGCCTTTTTCCATATCAACCCAAAGGTTTATGGTTATCCTGCCCCTTAATGGACAATTTTGTGCATTTTGAACAGTAAAAGTATTTTTAAACTTTACAGGCTTGGGGCCTCATGTATAAATGGTGCATATGCACAGAAATCTTGCATAAGAACATTTCCACATTCAATGTACAAAACCTACACTTGGCGTAAAGCCACGCGCGTTTCCACGGTACCTCATACCCTGTTGTACACAAGTTCTCCATTCGGTTTTGCAGACTGGCGGCACCCAGCGTCAAAGTAGTGCTACTGTTCCTGTGTGGTTATCCTTTATTTCTTAGAACCACACTCCTGACACGGTTTTATAAATACACTGAAACTAACCGCATATTGTTTATTAGTGTAATGCATCTGATTGTAATTAACTTGTAACAATATAATGGCCCAGGGAACAGCCATAGTATTCCAAATACAATAGCTGCTTTAGCGTTGTTACTGTCACTGCACCTCCTTTTTCTTCTTTCAGCTCCTCCCGTTAGGATTTGTCACAGCAGATCATCTTTTTCCATATTAATCTCACTACACCGCTCGGAGTATTTATATCACAGTATCTGAGTGTGAATCACAGCAGCAGCTGATCGGAAAGAGAATTATCGGTATACAGCATCAAGCACATGCTGCCTCAGCGACGGCAATACGTTTTAAAGCCTTTCCTGTACGGACCTCGCGGTTCAGAAACAGTTTCATCCCAAGAACTTTAAACGCACTTAATCAATTGCTCCTTGTAGAACTGTTTGTACCTATAAGTACAATCACCCCACTGTAAACTTGCACTACACTTATAATATCGCACAACCTGAGCCACTTTATAAAGCGCATATTTACATATGATGACGATATCATTTTTAAGATGAAATGTAGCAAAATATGTTGATTATATTATACAGATAAAACTTTAACTTCATTTAAATAATCTGTATTGTTAATAGTTAAACATGTGAGGACACTGTGCTGTAGCACTAGCAAGTTCACGTATTCTCCCTGTCTTGCGTTGTATATTTACTGAGGCTGGCGCAACACTGGAAGGATAGACGGATAGAATAATTAAATACATACTATGAAAATATTTCAATGTTCCTTAAAAGTTTTGAAGAATTGTCCTCGTTGTAAGCTTACAGATGGCTTAACGTCTATTACAGAACCGATTGTGTGGCGATTGGGTATTTGGGGAAAGAAAAGTAAGGACAGGAATTGGAGGTTAGTATGTTTGAAAGAGACAGTACTGCTGCAATAAATTATTTCATCGAAGGTTGCGCATAGCGCAGCAGCATCTTGTGTGAGACATGAGCAATCACTGCGCCATCGTGTTCTCATGTTTAATGACATGCTTTCATTCCAATCATCATAAAAATGATATCATGTATACATCTCAGTATTTTAATTATTCAGAGAGCTGTAATATCACAAATGTAATGGATTCTGTGTCCTGTCGGAGGAAGAGAAAGAACAGAAGCAAGTAGTGATTCACACACACAGAGCACATAGAAGATCAAATACAAAACAAAGCATTTAACGTGCTACTTTAGTTACGATGGGATTTGAGAAACTAGTAAATTAAATGATTTTAAGATGAAGTTTATGATGCTCTACTTTAATGACAAAATAAAGTACGTTATTAAAGTGGAAATTTCAAGATTAAAGTTGACATTTCGTGCTTTTTTCCCCACTGTGTGCCTGTTTTTTTTTTGTCTGTACCCTAATAAGATTAGACGGTGGGCTACAACTCCCTTTTCATGGTGACTTTGATATTTGACAACTTCTTTTTTATTTTGGAACTGTGCGACTTTGTGAACTTGAACTTTCGAGTTTCTCCGACACGTTTTGTCACTCGATCAACTTCCTATTGTTGATTATACCACTGCTTAAATCAACAAATAGTATGTTTTTTCTTTGCCTCCACTTGGTATTCGCTGAAATTCTTGTCTTTTCCCCCGTGCTTTTCCCATTGTCTTTTCACAGAAGGCTGAGCTTAAGGGCTATTTATACTGATTTGCATATTCAAAGAGGCGTAATTCTGGGAGGAGTTGGGGCGGGACAGCACACGTGTGCACGCGCGTTACTTTTCACGCTGACCGGGATTTATGTAGTGGAAGAACGCAGAAGTTGGTGAATGCACAGATTCCTGCATCTGGATTTTTCTGTGCATAAGCACATTTCGGCTTTTGTACTTACGTCATGTTATAGTGCGAATTCTACACATGACGTTATGCATGAGGCCCCTGGACCCCACTTGGGCCTGTACAGGGACTGAAACCTGTCCTTTTGCATTTAGAGTCAAGCTGCCTGGAATGAGGCGGATTTTGGAGCAGACTAGTGATGTAATCTTTTTGTGTATTATGGATACATAAATATGCACCAGTTCCCCATAACAACATTACTGGGTTTCCAAAAAAAAAAAAAAAACATGTATTTTAGCAACTGGTCGACAGTTCATCACACACTGGGTGAGACCAGATACTTGGGCAGCTACAGCCCAAATGGCAGAGAATGTAATCTCACCCTTTGAGAAGCCTGAAGAGGACTTATAAAACAGCACACACTTTTAAAGAAAATATAAACAGGAATCCCACACAGCAAAGCACTGTCCTTTTTCACAGTGATGGTACAAAGAAAAAGTGGCGGAGATTTCAGATGCCAATAGCACTTGAATAACCCAAGCAAAAGCAAGTCTGCATGCCAAATGTGCATGTCTCTATTGTGTGTCTTAATTTTGGCACAGTTCACCTCTCATACCACAACGCTTTACACTCAGAATTGTATGTTTCTGTCTTTTGTGCTCTTAAGTGACTAGACTTACCACACTGTTCTGCATCAGGGTAGGGCATTGGTTCATGGCATAAAATGTATTTCATTGTTGCATAAAAGTGTCATATTAGCACTACACAGAGTGTTTAATGTGTGTCATAACAAAAATGGTTGATCTGCACGACACTAGTCAGAAGTACAAACTGGGGTAGCTTTTTGTTTGTAGATTACATTTTTATGGATGATCTGATTTGGACTGGCAGCAGAATGGCCAGTAGTGGGGAGGCAGCTTGTTGGCTGAGGTCTCCAGGATTCTGGCTGAGTCTGGCTTGTCTGACTCCTTTTCTACAATCTGGCTGTAGTTCTACAACTAACTGATGGACAGATATTGGTGTTTTGCATTTATGTTAACTAATTTTTACTCTGTTTATGACGTGTTTTAACAAATGTGTATCCTTGTATGTGAAAGTTCTGTATTTACTGAGTGGTTTCATCTATTCCTGTATTTTGCCTTTAGAGTTGTGGTGGTGCTCTGCATCAGCTCTTGGTAAGAAGCTCAGTGCAAGAACAAAGTACTTTGTACCATTGTATTTTTTGCGAGTTTTTTCTTGTCTTCATACAGAGTAAAGGCTGGGGGGCTGTGAAAAAACAGGGCCCATTGAGGCACTCCTTGTGTGATTTTAGGCTATATAAGAAATAAATTGTTGTTATATTACCAGATCTATTTTACAGTGGTCCATTGGGATCCGTGGTAACACACTTATTAAAACAAAAAACTGGGGGGGATAGCTTGAGAGAACGTAAAACTCTTCTTCTCCACACCTAGAGTTAAAGTATCCATACTGGTGACCCACACCTAATCCACAGAGCCTCAATCTCAATGACATGTAAACTTTGCAAAACAGCCAGTCCTAAACAAAGCCTAAATCAGTGAACGACTGTATACTCATTACATTAACTTGCCATTCTAAACAGGCTTAGGGTGGGTTGACAGCATGCTGTGTTTGCATGTCTCGTTAATGGTCCATGTTCTGCTCAGGAATGGCTACCAATATTGCACACAATGCTGCATAGGTATCAAGCTCTACCATCAACTTTCTTTAAATGATCAAGTTGGATAGATGTTTAAACTCTTTCCAGCCTCCATTCCATTGTTGCGATGCTGTATGAATGGGGATGTCTTAAATGTGTTATGTGCAGAGTCGCATCTTTTATAGCATTGTCCCAGTTATACGGTCTATGTGTGATTGTTTAAATGTTGACCCATGTAAACACCGGGGAAAGAATAGCGCTGTGGAACCGTGACCCCTTATGATAGTTGTCCCTGTCAAACACATCAAATCCATCTGGGCCATTGCTATTTAAACAAGAGGAAGAACGGATAAAGAATCGTTTACAACACCGCCCATTCACCATAGAGAAAATAGCCAAAAGAGCGCACCGATTCAGATCACTTTACACCTTTTCCACTTTCAATGCCAGATATCAATGACTTCACCATTGCTATGCAAAACTCCAGGGTTCCGGTTTACACCAACACGCCGAGGATAGACAGTGAGACCGTTTTTTGTCATTTGGGAGAGGAGCAAGCCAACAATTTCATTTGAGTATAACTGCCATGAGACACTTTCAGCTGGACAAGGTTCATATTCACTAAACATCCTCCATTTAATCTTTTGGATTTTCATTTGTGTTTTGTGTTCTTTGTGTATCTTATTTGTTTCATGTTCAGTGTCGGGACAAGGGAGGGTTTGTGTTGTATATTTATGGCTGCGCTTTTTATTATTACTTAGTGCCGGTCACTGTTGGGGCTGTGTGTTGTGTGAGGGATTTGGAGGGAATGAATTATATATAGTTTTGTTGTTTATTCCTTTGCACTATCAATACAAACGCACATTATTATTATTTTATTATATATACAGTATATATATATATATACAGTCCATAAATATTTGGACAGAGACAACTTTTTTCTAATTTTGGCTCTGTACATTACCACAATGAATTTTAAATGAAACAACTCAGATGCAGTTGAAGTGCAGACTTTCAGCTTTAATTTAGTGGGGTGAACAAAAAAATTGCATAAAAATATAAGGCAACTAAAGCATTTTTTTAACACAATCCCTTCATTTCAGGGGCTCAAAAGTAATTGGACAATTGACTCAAAGGCTATTTCATGAGCAGGTGTGGGCAAGTCAATTGTTATGTCTTATCAATTAAGCAGATAAAAGGCCTTGGGGGTATTTTCCGTACGTCGCTTAAATCATCCGAGATCAGGTGCCTCATCTTGGATAAGTTAATGCCGGTGACACTCATCCGGGATAGGTGAGTTTTTCAAACACAGCGGTGTAGTGAATTAGTCTAGCTGTATCTAATCATCTGAGATGAATGTGCGTGCCCACGCTGATTGAAAAGCCCATATATATATTGAGTCTAGAAAACATGATCAGCAAGTCTTTGATAGGCTGCAACAAAATGACGAAAGAACGGACACATTCTTTCACACAAGCGGAGCAGGACCTGTTACTCGAAGGATATGAAGAATTTCAAGAGTTAATATGTACAAGGGGTAACACTGCAAAAGCAGCCCAAACTAGAAAAGATGGCTGGCAAAAAGTGGTCGACAAATTAAACGCGTAAGTAGTGTGCATTGTATTTACTGAATGCAGTGTTTCATTTCCTATGTGTCACATTAATTATTATTTAATATGTCATAATTCCAGATCAACCGTGAGCACAAGGAGAACATGGGAACAGGTTAAAGTGAAGTACAAGAATATACTTCAAACTGGTAAATATTGGTATATAACTATTTAAAGAATTGTTGACATACACAATCATATATAATAGAAAAAACATTAATTTGAAAGCTAATAAGAAGAAGGCAGGCGGAGTTCCACGC
Source organism: Polypterus senegalus (assembly GCF_016835505.1). Lineage (NCBI taxonomy): Eukaryota > Metazoa > Chordata > Cladistia > Polypteriformes > Polypteridae > Polypterus > Polypterus senegalus. Next base: position 131,678,778 of record NC_053165.1, read on the forward strand.
GGTCCAGACCTAACCCCTGCAGAAGAGTTGGCTCTCCAGCAAAATGCCCATCGTCCGGTTTCTGACGGCATTCCAGGGGGTGGCTCCTCCTCAGAAACAGTGGCAGGATGCAGTGGTAACTTCATTTCAGGTAAAGGATGGTCATTGCATATATTCTGTCCTCAATGTGTGCCATAGGTATGTCCCATTTAGCCCTCTTTTTTATTTTGTTTTTTTGTTGGGTCAGTTGCAGGGGATGTCATATCCCTAGAACCTGTGTCTGACCACCGAGCTATTGACGAATGTCAAATATTTGATGAAGACACTTTGTCTGATTATTCATCAGGAGGAGAGGTAAATGTTCCAAATGTTTGAACAAACTCCACTCTGATCAGTCCCCTGTGCTAATCGTGATATAACTGTGTGGCAGGAGCCTGTAGCCAGCACACATGTACCTTTTGGAACATCCACATCAAAAAAGGAGATGGTGAGGTTGATTGAGCCATCTGTTGTACTTGATACGAAATGATTCAAAATGATATACTGTGTAAACAATATAAAGGAAAAAAGGCATTTGTAATTGTGTATTTATTTGCAGTAAAATGTGAGGGCTCTATACAAAAGATATCTTCAGCAAAAGTCACGTACAGGAAACTAAAAATGAGGAAAATACAGCACGACATGAAACTTCATGAACTGAAGACAACCAAAATGAAGTTGCAGATAAAAATACTAGAAACACAATTGGTAACAAAATTCTCTTCTCTTTCCCATGATGTGTATGAGTGAGTGTATCCTTAATTTATATGTTCTCCTCCTTACAGGCTAAAGTTCCGTAATATATAATAAATCCGTTTTGTGTGAAACCACTGTTGTCTTTTTCATTGAAAATGTTGGGCCACAATTCTGTCTCTGACAGCTCTGCCACTGGTTTGCTCAAGGTGGACTGGGTTGGATTCAAGTCTGGGCCACTCAAGGACATTTACAGAGTTGTCCTGAAGCCAATCCTTTGATATCTTGGCTGTGTGCTTAGGGTCGTTGTCCTGCTGAAAGATGAACCGTCACCCCAGTCTGAGGTCAAGAGCGCTCTAAAGCAGGTTGTCATCCAGGATGTCTCTGTACATTGCTGCAGTCATCTTTCCCTTAATCCTGACTAGTCTCCCGGCCAGCTCTAGGAAGAGTCCTGGTGGTTTCGAACTTCTTCCACTTACAGATGATGGAGGCCACTGTGCTCATTGGGACCTTCAAAGCAGCAGAAATTATTCTGTAACCTTCCCCATATTTGTGCCTCAAGACAATCCTGTCTCAGAGGTCTACAGACAATTCCTTTGACTTCATGCTTGGTTTGTGCTCTGACATGAACTGTCAACTGTGGGACCTTATATAGACAGGCGTGTGCCTTTCCAAATCATGTCCAATCAACTGAATTTACCACAGGTGGACTCCAATTAAGCTTCAGAAACATCTCAAGGATGATCAGGGGAAACAGGATGCATCTGAGCTCAATGGAAAAGGCTGTGAATACTTATGTACATGTGATTTCTCAATTTTTTTATTTTTAATAAATTTGAAAAAATCTCAAGTAAACTTTTTTCACATTGTCATTATGGGGTGTTGTGTGTAGAATTCTGAGGAAAAATTAATTTAATCCATTTTGGAATAAGGCTGTAACATAACAAAATGTGGAAAAAGTGATGCACTGTGAATACTTTCCGGATGCACTGTGTGTGTGTGTGTGTGTGTATATATATATATATATATATATATATATATATATATATATATACTGTATATATTTATATATATAGTATATATTTATATATATATATATATATTTATATATATATATATTTATATATTTATATATATATATATATATATTTATATATATATATATTTATATATATATATATATATATATATATATATATTATATGATAATAACCCGGTGGATTATTTAACCATCGATTTACCATTATTTGGAAGAAGTAAGGCTTGTCTGGTCTAATGTTTGCCAGGCCACGGGTCTGGGTGGTGTAGCTGCCGTTCCGGACGAGTGGTTCAGCCGTTACACCATAAGTGAAATCTCCTAAATTAGTACCAAAGACTGAGTGGTTCTGCATATACTGTAGAAATCAAAGAGTAATAATCACTGTGTGATTTGCTACTATGACACGGTACAAGTAAGACACAATGATGCTGATTAGAGTGGCAACTTCAAATTATGCCTGCAGCAAACAACCCAAGGTGACCACTGAATATTTCCAAGTGGCATGACTGACAAAACCTGCATTATGAAAAGGGGCTTAGTTAGTTCCAAAGGACAACATTAATATAATGGAGGGAAAAAAAAAAACTTCAAACAATACAACTGACTATTTTAAAGACGTAATGAAAACTAAAATAGCTATTACCCTAATTCTGTTAACCTCACTATTTCTACTCATCTAAAATAAACACAATAGCAAATAAAAGGAGTCTTTCCCAAAATTCAGGAAAAATAATGCAGAAACATTCTTTAAAGCAGCCTGTTTGTGTGTTGCAACCTTGTTTGAACTCTGTGACAACATTTCCCTTCCATTTGGCACACAGTTCAAGGATGGCAACACTTGGGAAAATAAATGCTCGATGTTATCTTATCTCCATTTTTTTAGCTTTTTGATATTCTCAAAGCTTTTGTTGCCCGTTTCCTGTAGGATAACGCTTAGGGGAGATGGTTACACTTTTTGGCAGATGCTTTCTTTTTCCTTTTGCTTTTGACTCACTGTACAGGACATATGGAAGGTACCTTCAACATATTTTTAGGTTAAAGTGAGAGAGGAAGGCAGAGTGGTGGCTCTGTGGCTAAGGATCTGCGCTGGTATCTGGAAGGTTGCCAGTTCAAATCCAGTACTTCCAGAAGGGATTCTACTCCATTAACCTAAAAACTGCTCCACAGGCAATGTACAATGGCTGACCCTGTGCTCTGACCCTCAAAGGTCAGGTGAATAGACATTTTCCCCTTAGGGATTGATAAAGTATATCAAATAAAAAAAAAGTATTGAGATGAGCACTTTACAGTGGATTAGAGATTATTGCAGGGCAGCACTGATGGGCCAACTGTCTAAATTTCTGACAGTCAATAATATGCTGCATACTGGAGCCAGACACTCTGTGAAGGGCTTACAGGTATGGCAAGTTCACCCACAATCTCTGTCTTTTCATTTCTTTTTCCCATTCTGTTGTTATTTGTAAAACATGAAGCATCAAACAGATGAGCCTTTCTTCTGTTTGAGGTCCACCTTCGCTCCTTATTCGTGGCAGCTGGAAGATATGAATTGTACTTTTGGGTGAGAATTCATTGGTTGTCATCTCTCTCACACACATACTTTGAAAAGGTGAGGCGGTTGGTTGATGCCACTATCCAGTGGCCAGGGCAGACACAGGGCAGAGACATGACACACTGAAACTGAAAGGAAATAACTAAGTGCACAGGTGCAATTAACAGTTAGTCTGCATATTTGTTGTGTGTGCATAAAATATGTTCTGCAATGCACTGGCACCTCACCCATTGTTAGTTTAATGTTTTGTGTAGAAATGTTAATGGCTTTTTCAGATTTTATACACAACTAGCCGTTTTAAAGCGTGCTCATTCTACAGTTATGTATTGCAAAGGTGCTACCTAATTCCACAAAATTACCCCAGGCACAGGATGAGGACTCAAAGTAATGAAGGGGTTATTTTAGAAAAAACATTGCTTCTTTCAGAACTTATTGTGGTGCAGTGACTGCTGACTACTGACTGACAGTTGTGAACTGCACTGATTACAGGTAGGAGCCAATTTTGCTTAATGCAAAATAATTTTTCTGCGCTAACGTTGACTTGACTGCGCGCACAAGTAGAATACATTTGGTCATAAAGAGATTGCTTTACATAAATACATATGTAGAGGCAAAATGCAACATGCAATGTGAATACTGCACACCAAGCTCTAGTAAGCAAGCATGTAGAACATAAGTAGCAACTGATTGATACGGAGGTACCAGACATACTTAATTACCGACCCAGAAAAAGTTTTGTGTAACTGACTACTTGTTCTTTTTGCCTCACAAGCAACATTTAAGTTTGGCTCAGCATCACTCCGTAGAGACCACAAGTGACGCATGTAGTATTTGATTGATATGGGGTAGCTGTACATACTTGCTTAAGTGATGTCACAATGCTTTTCCACAGATTTTCAGTCACAGCCTTCATTACATCAGCTTAGCCAGTTGGAGGAAGGCAGCAGCATGCTCCTGTGAAGGTAATCATCTAATGTGATATAACCAACAACTGTGTCCAACTAGTCTGTGACTGACTAGGTCAAAAATCAAAGTGGTTTGATTTTCTCTTTGGTTGGAAGGGCACCTTGAGCACCACAGGGAAAAGTGCTGTCCCCTTTTCTCTACACTTTGTACACCTCCAACTATAAATATAACAGCAGGTCATGTCACTTGTAGAAACTCTCAGATGACTCTGCACTTATGGGGTGTATTGATAAAGGGGATGAGACAGATGAGAGGAGTCAGGTGGAGAATTTTGTTTCTTGGTGCAGAAAGAATTGTTTGCAACTAAACAACTGTAAAAACAAGGAGCTGGTTATTGACGTTCGCTGCACCATTAAGCCTCTCTGTACATTCACTATTCAAAGAATGGACGTAGTGGTGGTGCACTCCTACAAGCACTTGGAAATCCACATCAATGAAAGGTTGTACTGGTCTCAGAGCACAGATGAAATACATAAGAAAGGCCAGAGCAGCCTCTTTTTTTCTTAGGAGATTGCGTTCCTTTAATGGGTAGTAATATCCTTCACATTTTCAATAACTCTGTGATGGTCAGTGTCATCTTCTATGCTGTGGTATGCTGGGCTGGTAACTTCACTTCAAGAGAGGCCCACCAAATCAACAAGCTAATTAAAATGGCAGGATCAGTTAGGGGGTGAGCTCTGGACAACCTGGAGGTAGTAGTGAGGAAAGAGAATGAAGACAAAACTTACTGCCATTATGAATAATGCTGAAGATCTTCTCTCTGACACACTAACACCGAGGACTTTCAGCTAGTGAATCGTTCAACACAAGTGTGTCAAGAAACGCTATGGGGGCTCCTTTACACCAACAGCAATACAGTATGTCTGTCTAATGTTTTACTGGGACTGACTATTCTTTGTATCTTTAGCCAAGTTAGAAGCTCTGTCTCTTAAGTTTTCTTTCTTTTAAATCATTCTGGTGTGTATTTGAAAGGGGTTTGTTCTTTGTCAAAATATAATATTTATTTATTGGGCATCTATAAAAAGTCTTACTTCCCCCCTGGGAACAAATACAGTTCTTTCTTTCTTTCTTTTTTGTCCAAGTTTCTAGATAAAAGTACATCAGAAATCATATTACTAGTGACAAAGGAAAAGGACATTAGACAGGCAGGACCTTTTGCTTAGTTTCTTCAACTTCTGATTCAGCCCTACGTGTTGCGTTTTGATGATTAGTATTTTTGACTTCCTGGTATTGACCTTGGCCCTTTTATCGGACTACTCTTTGTTTTATCCCTTGGTAGTTTGCTTTCCTGGCTCTTCTATTATTTTTCTTTTTTGTCCTTCATAACATCTGCAGTGTGCCATGTAAAGAAGAATACATAAAGTTGTGGCTGAAAGCATCCAAATATAGAATAGATTCCCATGTGTGCAAAGACTATTAAAATATATATATACTGTATTAATAAAGGAAACAAGCTTTGTATTCCTACTTTTCACTTGCATGCAAAATGTGTGTATATCTTAATTCTGACATATTTTTTTATGTACAGTACTACCCACATACTATAATTAGCTTGGAGGGAACAGATAAGCAAATAACCAGTCCCATAAGAAGCATGTACATTATTAATAGGACAAAAACTCCCACTGATGATTTGAAAACCAGTAAAATTTAGAATACTGTTGAGAGTTGAATATCTTAACTGTAAAAAAAGTGATCCTACATAAATCACAGGAAGATTCATTAAGAGGACTCTGGTGCCATGAATTCTGCCTACACTGAAGAACAGGCAATTTAATTAAAGGGGCTGGAAGACAAGACGTAAAGTGCCCTCCATGATGTTTGAGACAAAGACACACTTTCCTTGATTTTCCCCTCTGCTCCACAGTTTGAAATTACAAATCAAACAATTCAGACATGATTAAAGTGCACATTGTAGACTTTCATTTAAGTTTATTTGTATACATTTTGGTCTCACCATGTAAGAATGACAACACTTTTTCAATGTGGTCCCCCTAATTCATGGCACTATAATGTTTGGCACAACTGGAGTCACAGTTGTTTTAATTCTTCAGATGTGTTTTATTGATTCTTTAGTGCAGGCATAAGATACGTTGGCTTGCTTCCACCTGCAAACTACCTTTTGGAGTTTGTGGTTGCCATTGTTCAACATGAGGACAAGGGCCGTGCCAATAAAAGTCAAAGAAGCCATTATGAAGCTAAAAAAAAACAAGAATAAAACCATCAGAGACACTGGTAAAACCTTAGGATTACCTAAATCAACTGTCTGGAATATCATTAAGAAGAAACACACTGGTGGTCTCAGTAATTGCAAAGAGACTGGTAGGCCAAGGAAGACCTCCACTGCTGATAACAGAAGAATCCTCACTGTGGTAAAGAAAAAGCCTTAAATGCCTGTCTGATAGACCAGAAACAGTCTTCAGGAGGCAGATGTGTGTCTGAGACAACTATCTGCAGAGGACTTCAAATGCAGAAATACAGAGGCCACACTGCAAGATGCAAACCACTAGTTAGCCACAAAACCAGGAAGTCCAGATTACAGTTTGCAGAATAAGGACTAAAAAGAGCCTGCAGAATTCTGGGAAAAGGTCTTGTGGACAGACAAGACAAAGATGAACCTCAGAGTGATGGCAACAGCAAAGTGTGGAGTCATTAAAGAAAACGGTCAAAGATCCAGAGGAGACCACCTCATCTGCTAAACATGATGTTTTGGGGTGTTGTGACTTGGGCATGTATTGCTGCCACAGGTACTGGCACACTACTCTTCACTGATGATGTAACTGCTGACGGCAGTCACACAATGAATTCTGAAATGTATGGAAACATCTTATCTCCTCAGGTTCCAGTAAATTCCTCCAAACTCATTTGGTATAACTTCATACTACAACAAGATAATGCTACTGCTAAGGGCACACAGGAGTTTTTCAATGGTAAAAAATGGAAAATTCTTGAATGGACAAGTCTGTCACCTGATTTAAATCCAGTTGAGCAGGCCTTCCTTATGCTGAAAAGAAAACCTAGGGGACAAGCCCTAAAATAAGCAGGAGCTGAAGATGGCTGCATTACGGGCTTGACAGAGCATCACCAGAGGAGACTCTCAGTACCTGGTCGTGTCTATGAATCACAGACTTCAAGCAGCCATTGCATGCATGGAATATGTAACAAAGTCCTAAATATGACGGCTTTAATAGATCTGCCATTAGTGTGTTCCAAACATTAATGGTGCCCTGAAATGGGGGGACCATGAAGAAAGAGTGCTCTAATTTCTACATGGTGAGGTCAAATGTATGCAAATCCCCTTAAATGAAAGTCTGCAATATGCACTTTAATCACGTCTAAATTGTTTGATTTGCAATTTCAAACTGTGGAGCAGAGGGATAACTCAAGGAAAAGTGGGTCTTTGTCCAGAACATTATAGAGGGCACTATAAGTGGATTTCAATTTTTTTAATGACCAAAATTCAATCTTCTCTTATCACCACAGTCAATAATGAGAATCTTAAGATGGAATCAAAAAATCAAAGCAAAAGTCAACACTGAGAGAGGATCGCACTGGCCTCTGTTGCAGATGGATGGGCGGTTTAATTAAAGAAAACCTGGAGGGTAGTAGTACATCCAAATTTTGAAAAAACATCAAGAATTATAAGTGTGTTAATTTCTTCCAAACAGTAAAACAACTGCATCCAATGCATAAAAGCATCACAAACACAACAAAGGACCCATTTCATTTCAACCAGTGACTTTTTAAATTTCATTTTACTATTGCTTCATCCGTTTACAGCGGGAGGAACATGCTTATTCAAAGGGCTTTACTCACAACTGCCTACTGCTACTAACAGCCACTATTTGGTGTATAATACCCACTTTTGTCTTCGCCAACGCTGGACCCATCTAAGGAATCTCATTCACTGGCAATAGTCTAGCTATGACTTGAGGGAGAGAATAAAATGTCTTTGTGAAAGAATAATTCCTTCTGCTTGAACTTTTGACAGTTTCTCTCCTTCAGACTGAAGAGTGTATCGGGAGTGACACATTGGTACTTATTCCCCTGAACATTAAGGTTATTTGCTAGTAACATCTGCCATTTTATTTGACAATTAGGAAAACACTATTATAAGGTGTGTGTTTGGTGATAATGCGATTTAAGCAGGACAGCACATCACAATGTCTTACACTGTAGAAAAGCAGCAGAGCGCTACAGCTCCTGCAAAGACAAAGAGTAGAGAGCAGGATGATTTTTGGCTTTGTAACAACTGTTCTTTACATTTCAGAAAGACACTAGAAAGAATGAATATGCATGTCAGAGAGTTGATGTCATGAAAATATGTCAGGGGCTGTGAACTAAAAGACTGGATTCAACCAAAGTCAGTGTGGCAGAGAAACTGCTTGCTTTGCCAACTTGCATTCCTCCACGATAAGCTGAAAACTACTGCCATCTCCCCAGAAAATAAAGCCCTAACGAAGCATGGGCCTGTGCTCTTTGATGATGTGAAGTGTAAAATCCCCCTCAGCGCAGTAAAAGTCCTGATAGATTTTTTTTTTTCTTTTTTTACTAAAGATTCAAGTGACGTTTCTATCACTGTGCAGAAACCCACCATACTCTGGAGTGTGAACAGAACCCTACACCAGAAGAAGGAAAAAAAAAAAAAAATCAAGGCTATTGTGAGAGACAGGACAGAGTAGCAGAGGACCACTAGTGGTTGCACACTGTTGTTGTGTGCTTCAGGACAGTGAAGGAAAATCCCCAGAAGGTATCCTGATTAATGGAACCATCTCCAGAGAGTGTACACTTGACCCAAAAAGTTAAGGCTTGGGGTACATTGACGGCTGCGGAACATAAGTTGGAGGTCTTCATGTTGGGGTTATCATTGAGTCCTGGATGTAAGGATGCAAATAACTCGAGGGCCACCAGACAAAGCAGTGATCTGGAGCCATCAGAGCTTTGAAGGGATGCCCAGATATGAACATCAGATGGAGTATAAAATGGCTGCCACCCAAGCAGAGATAGTCAAGCTCAAAGTTAGAAGGAAGAGGAGATGGTGAGGACAGACAGACAGCCAGCCACTAGAAGTAAAACAGACTTCCAGGAGACACTAGGTGGCTCCGAAAATGTATTTCTGCATTTGTAAGAACCTCTTTATTTGCTACAAAAACAGGAACTGAAAAGCTATGACTGTGTTTGTTTTTTAATACATTAATAAATGACATACTATACCTCCTATCAAAGTGTCGGACAAGTTTAAAATGCTTTACCAGCTGTTTTTAATCTTCTCATGTTAGTGAAAATTGGCAAAGATCAAACCAATCAAGCTGTCCTAATTCCAACAAAGAACTAATGACCGAGTTATAACATTATATCCATGGAGTTTTAGTGTTGTGATAAACTGCTCAATTTTAAATTGTGAGACTTTTACTAAGAAATTCATATTTAATAAGTTCTATAGAAGATACATGTAATGTATTATTTAAATAAATATTAGGCTCATTTATATTTGTATAGAATTCAACTCATTGCAGATTAAAATTGTGTGGCTTATTAAGAGTAGGCATCCAAAATAAAATCATTCATGGCCTTAAAAGTATGATATACTAGCTGAGGTCTGATTTATAGCTGGAAGCCTTTCTAAAGAGCCTGTTAATCCTGGAATTCAGCGTTTGAGTAAATTTTCCAGGGTCTCCTACAATTTACATAATGTAAGCACAGTCCATTGTGCGGCTTCCTTATGTTTCACTATATTTCGTTAATTCAAGATAATTCTCAGCAGTGCTCTTTTGTCACTATCCATGCAGACCAACTCCATGGGCAGAAAGAAAATAGGATTACGCTAGCATCTTTCAGAAAAAAATAATACCATTCATTTTTTTCCCCAAAGACACAATAATTCCTTATACAATAAACCAGTCAGCTTCCTTGATTCCAGAGAGCAATTAAATTACTGTTTACCCATATTTCATAATAAAGTAAAATTGGCTTTGCACTGTTAAACTAAATTATTTTTTTTAACTTTTAAAATGTAATAAGCATGTTACACTATTTGGATAATATTCAGACAAGTTAACTAACAGCAGATCCATGAATTCTCTCATTGGTGTCCCCACCAGCCACCTTCTGGTTACATGCAATCGCTTTTCATATTCCTGAGCAATAGAAGGAGACAACCCTGCTCTGCAGAGGGGACATCTTTAAAGTTACAGGCTCCATGCTTCTATATGTGCCACATTAGGCTGGCATAATTGTATGCTGCTAGCCCAAATATTACCTAGAAAAGGGGAAACATGTCTTGGAAAGGCCAAATAGCTAAACACAAGCCACAAAAACAATACATAAATAAATAAAACCTAGTCATCTTGTTATACAATTGAAATCTGATTTAATATTAGCTCCTAAAGTGAAACACAATTTCAAAATAGATATTAAATTAAAAAGGTGACTACTGTATCTACTTGTCTGCTTGTTTGTGTGCATACATACATACAGTATATGTACAGTATATAAGAGATGCTTTTTGCATCATCATTGTAGGGCTGCAACTAACAACTATTTTGCTGATAGATTATTATTTTGATTAATCAATCAGATTTTTTTTAAATAAAATGCAATGTTTGTGTAGAAGCAGATGTATTTTTTTTAATGACAAGAGTTTTTGTTTTTTGTATCTCTCCTTCATAATGGTAGTACAACTTTAGTCAAAACTTACATTTGCCAAAATGGTGACCTCTCTGGAATGTGTCCATTAAAATCTGAAATATCTTTGCTTCCTGTTGCAACACCATTTTTGTTTGGTTATGGACACCAACACCAGTTTCTACGAAGATCTTATCCAGAAACATTGATGACATAACAATTGGTGCAAGCGTGAAAGGCACTACAGTATAAAGGTTGACCCATCTGCTTATGTATTATATGAGACCAGTAACGGCGCACTGTACGATAACGTGCAGTGAATACACTTGACATGAGCATTCCTAGTTTTCATTCTCTTTCTCTGTACGTTTAGCATTTGTTTGGTCAGAGGTTGATGTACTTGCTGCTTCCTGAGCAGCTTTTCTTTTCTCCACCCTTGCGGCCCGCATCTTCTCTTTCGTCTGCATCTTTTCGTGTTAAAACTAATTAAGTCAGTGTTTGTGTAGCAATTACTTAGAATGCTTTCCTATATTTTTCAGTTAAGCAGGCACTTAAGTATTCAATCTGCCTCAAGAATGATTTAAGATATGAAGAGGTAGGAGAAGTGAAGGCGAAGGTGGTAGGGATGAGAACGGCGTCCATACACATGAGCTGCACGGCCACCCTGCTGGCCGCTGCCAAGAGTTGATTCTACAATAAAATTAAATAAAAATAAAAAGAGATAAAAAGAGGTCCATGATCACCCCAAAAGCGGGTAGTAGACGTCATATAGTATATGTGTACCAAATTTCAGGTCAATAGGTCAAAAGGTTTGCGAGTTACAGGTGATTTAAAATCCTGGACAGACAAACAGACAACCATGGTAGCGTATTATATAAGAAGATGTGGATAAAACTGCAAAAATGAATTACTGCATGAGTGTGTTGTTTCTGGTGTATTTGTCTTCTAACGACTTTGAATTTTGATTGGTCTTTTGGGCTTGATGAAACATTTGGGACAGACATCAATATGTTTTTTGGCTACCACAACAATTCATTTCTTGTACAGCTGAAAATCACAAAGGAATACCTCAATTGGCTATAACAGGCCATTGGGAAAAGCAGAGAGAGACCCCTTTCCAGGCAGGTTGGGCATGCAATGGGTGTCAAAAATGGGGTAAATACAACACACAACACACAGAACACAAGTAATCCTTACTACATGTTATTCCCCCAGTCCTTACTCTTAAAAGCTTGCCGTTTCTCAGTCGGCTGGAGACCACTCGGGCATTTGTTTCCAGGTGCTTACATGTACTCGACTCGCAGGAAGCATAAGATAAAAATGGAAAGAGACACATGAAAAAAAATCTGCTGTAATATAAATACTGTATGAACAAATATTTAGAAATTTAAAAAAAAAATATGCTGGTTCTCTTTGCCAGCTTATTGGTCCACGTAATATAAGTCTGTGTACTGGGAACACTGGAATGTTGTGATGTGTGCTAAGGGGTGATTTACACAGACATCCTACACTCATCAGGCTGAGGCTAACTCACCGGGCCCAACATGCTGATCCAGAAAATTCAGATTTTACAATACAATCCTGCTCAGCTCAAATGGCACCAGCCGTAGCATTTGAAAGAAAAATTTAAATGTCACAACTTTAAAATATTGAATGAATTAAATTAAAGAAAACATTCTCTTTTTTTTTTTTTAATTATTTTCTGTTTTCCAGAAGAGTCTTTTTCTTTTTTTTTTTTTTACAAATGAATCTTTTTTATATTTTAACAAACTTTTCTCTCTTCAGTTTTGAGGAAGAAGGCTTAAAGAAGTGGGCACCTGTGGTTTTAATGATTCTCGCTGCAGTGCAGTAAAATACAGAGAACTGTAGTGAAGTAACAGGGAGCTGCTGCTAAGCAACCAAACACGCGTGACAATCAAAACCTGATACGTCCATTGACAAGAGTGCCATAAAACAAAAAACTGAATTCAATCGAAGTAAAAGGCAAACCCCTGACTCAGTTTCTCGGTTTTCTATGCAAGACAAACGTGCACAAGCTGCAACATTTAAAGCAGCATAATCTTTCAGTTTGTGCCAAATCGCCACTAACAAAAAAACAAAAATCTATTTCCTGATCTGTTATTATGGCATATACTGTATTAATATCTTGAGTAAAAATCTTTCAGAAACAATGACAAAAATTCTTAATGGTTGTCATGAGCATGAGCTTATATCCAAATTAACAGAATTAAACCTGCCACATTACTGCCAGTCTCTCAAAATTTTAAAGGTTATCATATAATACAAAAATAAAGTGTGCAAAATGGAAACCAAAAAATAAATTAATAAAAGCTTTGAAACAGAAATACAAAAATATGTTTCTATGATAAAAATGTTTAACATTGACAATACTTTTTTAATTCATCATAAATAGTAAAAATCATTTGTCATTCTTTCAAAATCTGCCAAGCCCCAGGCAAAGCTGCAGGCAACATTTCAGCACATGAGCTAAAGGTGCAACAGCATGAAGCGTCTTTGTGCAGTTCATTCAGAGAGCAGATGTGGAGGTGGGGCACTGCTACAAGTACTTTGGGGTCCACATCAAGGACAGGCTCGACTGGTCTTAGATCACAAACGAACTACAGAAGAAATGGCAGAGCAGGCTCTTTTCCTTAGGAGACTGCATTCATTTAACGTGAGTTGTGACATCCTTCACATCTTCTACAACTCTGTGATGGCAAGTGTGATTTTCTACACTCTTGATGTGATGTTTCCAGCCCTGCACACCAGAGGCGCCCACCAAATCAACAAGCTAATTAAAAGTGCAGGCTCAGTTATAGGACCAACTCTGGACATCCTGGAGGTCGTAGCAAAGGACAGACTGAAGACAAAAGTGAGCACCATTATGAACAACGCTGCACATCCTCTCTCTGACACACCAACAATGGGGAATTCCTGCCAATTAATTATTCAGCAGAAGCGTATAAAGAAACACAATGGAAGGGTCCTTTTTATACCTCACTGTGACTGGCAGATCAGATGTTTCCTGGTGTGTACTTGAGAGGGGTTTCTTCTTTGTCATAATATAATAATACTGGTTATGCAACCTGTCTAAGATGGGTTGAAATATAAGGAATCAGCATAGATCTTAGCGTTAACAAATGAAGCGTACCATGCCATGCATGCATTTCATAAAAACAGTTTTAATGTTTGCGACGTGGCATCTGCTGGAATTACAAATGCAATGCATTTCATTGCTAAATATGTTTGTGATGAGCCATCTTTTGGAATGACAGAGACATAGTAGCACCAGGACAAACACACAAACACTTACGCTTTTATTAAGGTGGATTTATTATTTTATTAAGTTTTTTTTATAAAAAGCTTGATTTCCCACAGGGAACAAATAAAGCGCCAACTAGCAATCTAAACCCACAGTATTGGTCATTTCTAACACTGAGAGAGTAAAAGGAAGTAAAACGAACTGCTCACAATGGTAGAAAGGTATAGAAAGCGAGCCTCTCTGTGTTATTAAAGCAAGGGGCTTGAAGACTGCATGCAGCCTTTGTGCTGTCACTGACTTAGAAATAAAATTACAGCTGACATACAACAGCCCATCCAAGTGAGTAAGGAAGAAGGACTGGTGTAAACCTCCATTATTTTAACAAACCTGACTAGTCCAAAGTCCAAGGTGCTAGAAGATGGAGCCCATCCCAGCTGTGTCACTGGACAGCACAAGATTTTTCTAATCTGCTCACACTTTTCAATGACACATTAAGTAACAGATGAGTGCTGTGCACTACAGCAGCATTTTTAATGTCCGACAACGCCACAGTTGCCAGCTGCAATCTGCCATCAGCTTCTAATGCAACATTTACTAAAAGTGAACAGCTGCAGACGCTACTCATGTTGCCTTAACTGCTATATGCCAAGGACAAGATGAAGTTCTTTCTCCATAGAACACTTGCATATTATTTATTTTCATATAGCACTGTAAGATATGTATAATGTAGCATCTTTGCCTTAAATGCTCGAGATATGCTTTACTTTGCTTAATAAGGAGCCATACATTTAAAGTCTTTCATGTGTTACAGCAGACAGCCTGCAGAGCAATGGTTGTCAACTTTTTTTCACTAAGGACCACAGTTCTAGTTGCCAAAATACTAAGCTGTCTGCACAGAAGTCAACATGTTTCCTTGAAAATACACTTGATATTAGACTTTAAGATAAAATGGAACCTTTATATATAGGACTAGGGGGCTTTGCTCGCCAACCCCTGTGTTTGGTTAATCAGATATACAAATTGAAATTTTTTTTTTCTTTGGAATTGGTTCAATTTCATTATTTGCATTTTTACTTTAAAGCTTCATTAAAAACAATATTTTTTGGAGGCACATTGTGACAACGCAATGTATAACTGCCTATGAGTGACTATTGTTTTTGTTTCTCTAATACATAATCCAACTTTTTCGTTTGTCCCTGTGATTTATTGATTGTCATAACAAAAGCTGTTCTCATGGTAAACTGTAAACATTTTAATACGAATGGCATATCATGATCTCCTTTGGTGTGTAATGTTATTCCTGGAATATATACATTACCTTTCTTTTTGCCTGTTAAAATTTGCATTGCTTCTCTGTGATCATAAATACAGTATACACCTGACCGAACTGTGTATTCTTTGAAATCCAACTTGTTGTTGCTTTAACTGTTCTGGGACCACAGATTCTCATAGCATATAATCCATCATTGCATAAATCCACGTTTTGTGCATTGAATGATGCAAATGCCCCTCCTTGAACCGTCACCTTATCGTGGTGGAGGGGTTTGCGTGTCCCAATGATCCTAGGAGCTATGTTGTCCGGGGCTTTATGCCCCTGGTAGGGCCACCCAAGGCAAACTGGTCCTAGGTGAGGGATGAGACAAAGAGCGGTTCAACAAACCTCCAATGAAGAATAAAAACCTTGGACGACGTTTTCCCTTGCCGGACGCGGGTCACCGGGCCCCCCTCTGGAGCCAGGCCTGGAGGTGGGGCTCGATGGCGGCGCCTGGTGGCGGGCCTGCACCCATGGGGCTCGGCGGGCACAGCCCAAGAGGTAACGTGGGTCCTCCTCCCATGGGCTCACCACCTATTGGAGGGGCCAAGAAGGTTGGGTGCAGTGTGAGTTGGGTGGTGGCCGAAGGCAGGGACCTTGGCGGTTTCCGACAGAAACTGGCTCTTGGGACGTGGAATGTCACCTCTCTGAAGGGAAGGAGCCTGAGCTAGTGCGCGAGGTCGAGAGGTTCCGGCTAGATATAGTCGGACTCACCTCGACGACAGCTTGGACTCTGGAACCAATCTCCTTGAGAGGGGCTGGGCTCTCTACCACTCTAGAGTTGCCCCGTGTGAAAGGCCCGAGCAGGTGTGGGCATACTTATTGCCCCCCGACTTGGAGCCTGTGCATTGGGGTTTACCCCGGTGGACGAGAGGGTGGCCTCCCTCCCCTTCGGGTGGGGAAGGGTCCTGACTGTTGTTTGTGCGTATGCCCGAACAGCAGTTTGGAGTATCCACCCTTTTGGAGTCTCTGGAGGGTTGCTAGAGGGCATACCTTCTGGGGATTCCCTCGTTTTGCTGGGAGACTTCAATGCTCACGTGGGCAATGACAGTGAGACCTGGAAGGGGTGATTGGGAGGAATGGCCCCGATCTGAACCCGAGGTGTTTTGTTATTGGACTTCTGTGCTCGTCATGGATTGTCCATAACGAACACCATGTTCAAGCATAAGGGTGTTCATATGTGCACTTGGCACCAGGACACCCTAGGCCTCAGGTCGATGATCGACTTTGTGGTCGTCGCCGGACTTGCGGCCATATGTCTTGGACACTCGGGTGAAGAGGGCGGAGCTGTCAACTGATAACCACCTGGTGGTGAGTTGGCTTCGATGGTGGGGGAAGATGACGGTCAGACCTGGTAGGCCCAAGCGTTGTGAGGGTCTGCTGGGAACGGCTGGCAGAGTCCCCTGTCAGAAGTAGCTTCAACTCCCACCTCCGGCAGAACTTCAACCACGCCCCGAGGGAGGTGGGGACATTGAGTCGAATGGGCCATGTTCCGTGCCTCTATTGTTGAGGCGGCTGACCGGAGCTGTGGCCGCAAGGTGGTCGGTGCCTGTCGTGGCGGCAATCCCGAACCCGTTGGTGGACACCGCGGTGAGGGATGCCGTCAAGCTGAAGAAGGAGTCCTATAGGACTTTTTTGTCCTGTGGGTCTCTGGAGGCAGCTGATAGGTACGGCAGGCCAAGCGGAACGCGGCTTCGGTTGTTGCTGAGGCAAAAACTTCGGGCATGGGAGGAGTTTGGAGAGGCCATGGAGAACGACTTTCAGAGGGATTCTGGTCCACCGTCCGCGTCTCAGGAGGGGAAGCAGTGCAGTGTCAACACCGTATATGGTGGGGATGGTGCGCTGCTGACCTCGACTTCGGGACGTTAGGGTCGGTGGGGAGTACTTCAAGACCTCCTCAATCCCACTAACATGCCTTCCAATGAGGAAGCAGAGCCTGGGGACTCTGAGGTGGGCTCTCCCATCTCTGGGACTGAAGTCACCGAGGTGGTCAAAAAACTCCTTGGTGGCAGGGCCCCGGGGGTGGATGAGATATGCCCGAGTTCCTTAAGGCTCTGGATGTTGTAGGACTGTCTTGGTTGACATCTCTGCAACATCGCATGGACATCGGGACAGTGCCTCTGGATTGGCAGACCGGGTGGTGGTCCCCTCTTTAAAAAGGGGGACCGGAGGGTGTGTTCCAACTATAGAGGGATCACACTCCTCAGCCTCCCTGGAAAAGTCTATTAGGGGTTCTGGAGAGGAGGGTCCGCCGGATAGTGAACCTCGGATTCAGGAGGAACAGTGTGGTTTTAGTCCTGGTCGGAACAGTGGACCAGCTCTTCACCCTTAGCAGAGTCCTGGAGGGTGCATGGGAGTTTGCCCACCAGTCTACATGTGTTTTGTGGACTTGGAAAAGGCATTCGACCGTGTCCCTCGGGAATCCTGTGGGGGTGCTCCGGGAGTATGGGGTACGGACCCCCTGATAAGAGCTGTTCGGTCCCTGTACAACCGGTGTCAGAGCTTGGTCGCATTGCCGCAGTAAGTCGAGCCCGTTTCCAGTGAGAGTTGGACTCCGCCAGGGCTGCCCTTTGTCACCGATTCTGTTCATAACTTTTATGGACAGAATTTCTAGGCGCAGCCAGGGTGTTGAAGGGGTTTGGTGGACTCAGGATTGGGTCACTGCTTTTTGCAGATGATGTTGTCCTGTTTGCTTCATCAGGCCGTGATCTTCAGCTCTCTCTGGATCGGTTCGCAGCTGAGTGTGAAGCGGCTGGGATGAGAATCAGCACCTCCAAATCCGAGCATGGTCCTCAGCCGGAAAAGGGTGGAGTGCCCTCTCAGGGTTGGGGGAGAGATCCTGCCCCAAGTGGAGGAGTTCAAGTATCTCGGGGTCTTGTTCACGAGTGAGGGAAGAATGGAGCGTGAGATCGACAGGTGGATCGGTGCAGCATCCGCAGTGATGCGGCTCTGCATCGGTCTGTCGTGGTGAAAAGGAGCTGAGCCGTAAGGCAAAGCTCTCAATTTACCAGTCGATCTACGCTCCTACCCTCACCTATGGTCATGAGCTATGGGTAGTGACCGAAAGAACGAGATCGCGAATACAAGCGGCTGAAATGAGTTTCCTCCGCAGGGTGTCTGGGCTTTCCCTTAAAGATAGGGTGAGAAGCTCAGTCATCCAGGTGGGGCCCAGAGTACAGCCCCTGCTCCTCCGTATTGAGAGGAGTCAGATGAGGTGGCTTGGGCATCTGATCAGGATGCCTCCTGGACGCCTCCCTGGTGAGGTGTTCCGGCACGCCCAACGGGAGGAGGCCCGGGAAAGACCCAGGACACGCTGGAGGGACTATGTCTCCAGGCTAGCCTGGGAACGCCTCGGGATTCTCCCGGAAGAGCTGGAAGAAGTGGCCGGGGAGAGGGAAGTCTGGGCCTCTCTGCTTAAGCTGCTGCCCCCGCGACACGACCTCGGATAAGCGGAAGAGGATGGATGGATGGATGGATGATGCAAATGTGAAAAGACTTTGTTGTCTAATCTTTGCCTTTTATTTCTGACCTCGATTTGTCCTGCTCTTTTTTCAATTACACCTGGTTCTGATGATTAATCACCTTTTGTTTGCAGTAATGCGATCTTTCCCATCTTTTCTTTGATACTGTAGCGACTGACATGATAAAGTGCCACAAAAGTTTTACTTGAACAATCGCCGACTTCATAACCCCAAACACAACCTTCTAGCACCCTTTCCAATCCCTCATCCCCCGCGTCTCGCCCCCCCTTACCGCATCAATCCAAAACCAAAAAGGCCTCAACCTGGCTGGAACGCTAAAATACTTTCGAATTTTACTGGTTTCATATTCTGTACATTTCTCTGCATGTGTATCGCACCATCGTTTGTTTGAGCCTTTCAAATTTCACTGCTTTCATAATCTCTTATCTGCCTTTTTTTCTCTCCAACACCTTTGGGTCTCCGTATTGTCCTTATACGCTTTATATGTGCTGAGACCACAGGATGTGTGTGTGCTATGTGCTCTTATACGTGTGTTTTTCGATGGGTGAGCTCTTATATGATATCTTTTGTAAGTAGGGCGTGTCCTGCAAGAATCTCATGTTCCACGTCCGTGCGAGACGACCCTGGGACAATCTCTTGGCACCAAGTCTCATATTTACGGTCCCCGTAATACACTCCATGGCAGGTCTCTTTTGTCTCGCAGGTCTTTTAAATGTCTTCTGAGAACTTCCGAGAAGATCACGTATCGTTGCTTTGCTTTTGCTTTCCAGGATTTTTTTTTATAATAGAGAGATGGCCATATGATTGTGGACTCCTGACCATCACAACTACTGTATATAATAAGCTAGTTGGACATCCCATTCCAAAACCATAGGCATTAATACGCAGTTGAATGGATTCACCTCTGAAAGTCATTGAGAAGTGCCTTTATTGGCATTAATTGTTGGTGCCCAGATGTGAATTGCTGTCTCTGTTCTGTACACAACTTGACAATAATTTAAAAAGTCACACTTGTGATTGCATTTATTTTTTTGCTACACGGAAACTTATTAATTTAAAAAATCCAAGGCTTTTATTTAAAAACCAGCCATCCCCCGCGGCTCTGCCTGCGGAATAGTGGTATAAGACAGTGAGGGGGGCCCTGCCTGGCATCCCACCGCTGATGTCAGGCATCCCTCTCCCCTCAGCCCACAGCCTCCGTCTCAGATTAGCACGAATATACAGTGGTGTGAAAAACTATTTGCCCCCTTCCTGATTTCTTATTCTTTTGCATGTTTGTCACACAAAATGTTTCTGGTCATCAAACACATTTAACCATTAGTCAAATATAGCACAAGTAAACACAAAATGCAGTTTTTAAATGATGGTTTTTATTATTTAGGGAGAAAAAAAGTCCAAACCTACATGTCCCTGTGTGAAAAAGTAATTGCCCCCTTGTTAAAAAATAACCTAACTGTGGTGTATCACACCTGAGTTCAATTTCCATAGCCACCCCCAGGCCTGATTACTGCCACACCTGTTTCAATCAAGAAATCACTTAAATAGGAGCTGCCTGACACAGAGAAGTAGACCAAAAGCACCTCAAAAGCTAGACATCATGCCAAGATCCAAAGAAATTCAGGAACAAATGAGAGCAGAAGTAATTGAGATCTATCAGTCTGGTAAAGGTTATAAAGCCATTTCTAAAGCTTTGGGACTCCAGCGAACCACAGTGAGAGCCATTATCCACAAATGGCAAAAACATGGAACAGTGGTGAACCTTCCCAGGAGTGGCCGGCCGACCAAAATTATCCCAAGAGCGCAGAGACGACTCATCCAAGAGGTCACAAAAGACCCCAGGACAACATCTAAAGAACTGCAGGCCTCACTTGCCTCAATTAAGGTCAGTGTTCACGACTCCACCATAAGAAAGATACTGTGCAAAAACGGCCTGCATGGCAGATTTCCAAGACGCAAACCACTGTTAAGCAAAAAGAAAATTAGGGCTCGTCTCAATTTTGCTAAGAAACATCTCAATGATTGCCAAGACTTTTGGGAAAATACCTTGTGGACTGATGAGACAAAAGTTGAACTTTTGGAAGGCAAATGTCCGTTACATCTGGCGTAAAAGGAACACAGCGTTTCAGAAAAAGAACATCATACCAACAGTAAAATATGGTGGTGGTAGTGTGATGATCTGGGGTTGTTTTGCTGCTTCAGGACCTGGAAGGCTTGCTGTGATAGATGGAACCATGAATTCTACTGTCTACCAAAAAATCCTGAAGGAGAATGCCCAGCCATCTGTTCGTCAACTCAAGCTGAAGCGATCTTGGGTGCTGCAACAGGACAATAACCCAAAACACACCAGCAAATCCACCTCTGAATGGCTGAAGAAAAACAAAATGAAGACTTTGGAGTGGCCTAGTCAAAGTCCTGACCTGAATCCAATTGAGATGTTATGGCATGACCTTAAAAAGGCGGTTCATGCTAGAAAACCCTCAAATAAAGCTGAATTACAACAATTCTGCAAAGATGAGTGGGCCAAAATTCCTCCAGAGCTGTAAAGACTCATTGCAAGTTATCGCAACGCTTGATTGCAGTTATTGCTGCTAAGGGTGGCCCAACCAGTTATTAGGTTCAGGGGGCAATTACTTTTTCACACAGGGCCATGTAGGTTTGGATTTTTTTTCTCCCTAAATAATAAAAACCATCATTTTAAAAACTGCATTTTGTGTTTACTTGTGTTATATTTGACTAATGGTTAAATGTGTTTGATGATCAGAAACATTTTGTGTGACAAACATGCAAAAGAATAAGAAATCAGGAAGGGGGCAAATAGTTTTTCACACCACTGTAGCATTCCTGCAAGCGAACTATGATTTTTAGCTGGATGAGAAAAATCACAAAATCAACCAGAATGTTTAAGCAAATTATAGCAAAAAATCTGATCTAAATCCGCTAAGTAGTTCTCTCATTTACTAGCTAAGTGGAGGCAAGGAACGGCCTGAGGCTGGCTTGTGAGTGAAGAGGTCTTCTCCAATCTTCCATCGGCCCGCTGCGTGTCTCTTGGATTCACACAAATAAATCGGTACCGTGAGTGAACTATGACACTTAGCGCAATAAGAAAGGTCACAAAATCAACCGGAATGTTCATTCAAATTATTGAAAAAAACCCAATGTAAATCCATTAAGTAGTTCTCTCGAGAAAAGCGGACAGACAGACAGACATTGGATTTGAGATATATATATATATATATATACAGGTATATTTATTTCAGCTCATTGTAGACGGGCACAGCTAGTTCATATATAGTAAAACTGTGAAGGAATGACTTTGACTTGAAAAATACCAAATTTACTCTTTACGGTCAAGTTGCATTGCACAACCTTTACAGTAATTTTAAGTTGCAGACTGTGCTTAAATAATCTTAGCAAGTTGGAGGCAGTTGCGTTGCACCCCCATGATATTCAGTCATGTAGTCTGACATACACAGTGACTGAGGCCAACCAGTATGCAATTTGCCCAAACAAACAAAAAAATGTCAAAGTCACTGGGCTGGGCTCTATATGTACCTAAGAGCTGGCAACAAATGAGCTCTCATTTGGACATACAGTGCATATCATGCAGGTACGAGGAATAAGGAACATGTGCGTTTTTGGACCTGACAAACAGAAGAGAGACTCATCTGGCTAATACTGGGAAAAAAGAAAGGGCCTGTACTGTGGCTAATCTCACTGCACCTGTAAAGCCTTGGCATGGGCATCAGCTCCATCAGGCAGCAGATTAATGGCTGTCTAGAAAAGGGACAAGCTTGCAATAATTTGGAAAATGTGAAACTGTACTGGAAAGTCGTCATGCAGTTGTTTAATTTAACACACCCGTGACTTCTAGTTTGTAATGTACCATCAGTTTTAGTCTGGTAACTGAAGACATCAAGCTTGTACTTGCCTTGTTTCAGTTGTGAACAGTGACACCTAAGGGCATATACAGAATTTACAAACTGATCATGGTCAGAAAATATGTAGCGTCCAAGCTGGTGTTGAGCATAAGTTAGTAAGTGCAACTAAAAAAAAAAAAAAAAATTAAGATCCACAGATTTCAGGAGTTTATCTGTCTCTTGCTGCATCTGGAGGATATGATGTCACAGCTTCAATCATTTACATGGAAAGACATTGTAAAAGAATAGAATAACTGTTATGTATCTATTTTAAATTATTTGTATTAGAAGATTTATTGTTTTTGTTAATTTTAAGTTATTATTTTTTAAGTCCATATGTTATTTCTGCTGATTTCATTTGTTGTTTTGTTATTATGTACTGTCTCTTTAAATGTCGTTATGTTCCTTGTATTCTCAGGGTGGATCCCTAGGAGGCGGGGCCTCCCTGGCAACACCACTCCTTAGCCCTCCCTTAGGCTATTTAAGTTGGATGAGAAGGCTCGAGGTGAGACAGCTGAAAGCTATAATATTATGTGATTCCAGCTGAATGCTTTCAAATCGGAAAGATTTTTATTTGGAAGCTAGGCTAGATATGAAATAATAATATGAAATAATGCAAGCCCTATTGAGGATTAAAATGATTGGACTTTATGTAGGTTATCTGTGGATTTCTGCACATGTTGGTGTGGGTGGGAATGAGCAAGTAGATATCTTGCCAAAGGAAGCAACAAGGAGTGTATATGCACATACCCAATGGTAAAGGAGAAACAAAAGCATAATAAAAACTGAAATTGGAAGAATATGGAAGAGGCAGTAGGATGAAGAGAAAACAGGGAGACATTTGTATAACATTCAGAAAGTCGGATGTTCAAGAACAGAAGGCAGGAAGTGATATTATCAAGATTAGGGTTTGGGCACATAAGGTTGAATGATAATTTGTACTTCATGAAACACATATTGATGGGAGGTGTGCATATTGTTCTCAACAAGAAGCAGTCAAATGTAAACTGGTAGAGTCTCCAAGATATTCTCAAGAGAGAGGATGGTGGTGTTTAGAGTTGGAAAGGATCAGGTTACAAGTTCAAACTGGCAAAATTCCACAGAATGATCCTCAGGATTATGGTTTTAAATTAACTAAAACAGTTTCTCAAGAATACAGGTCTTTTATATAGAATATGAAACCTGTTTAACTCCAGTTGAGAGAGGTGGTGGTAATTTGTCATTTGTTTGTAAGCATTTCTAGGAGTATTGTGTTTTCTGTGTTTGTTTTTCTGGTTTTCTTGATTTATTGCTCTCCATTTAAAGGATACTGATTTTTTTGATTATGTTATGGCAGGGGAGGCACGGTGGCACAGTGGGTAGCGCTGCTGCCTCATAGTTAGGAGATCTGGGCTCACTTCCCGGGTCCTCACTGCATGGAGTTTGCATGTTCTCCCAGTGTCTGCGTGGGTTTCCTCCCACAGTCCAAAAACATTTTGTTTGGTGGATTGGTGGTCCTAAATTGTCTCTAGTGTGTGCTTGGTGTGTGGGTGTGCCCTACGGTGGGCTGGTACCCTGCCTGGGGTTTGTTTCCTGCCTTGTACCCTGTGTTGGCTGAGATTGGCTGCAGCAGACCCCCATGACCCTGTAGTTAGGATATAGTGGGTTGGATAATGGATGTATGGATGGATGGATGGATGGATGTTTTGGGAGTCATTTGCTTAGCATGGCCTTTTAGGGAACTCTATTGTGCCCCTTTTTATTCATTTGAAAATTTCTTTCATGAATTTTCTTTATAAAAGATTCTTCACCTGTTCTTTAATACAATCCGAGGGTGTGTTGCTACCCCTCTTAGTTATATATTTGGGATATTTATAGTAGAGTTGGCAGTTCCCACATTTTTGGGCCTGCTTCAGTTAAAGCCAGCAGATAGCCTTAGGGGCCTGCCTGAAGATAGGTGAGCGTTTGCTGGGGCATGGCAGCATGGTTAGAACAGGTAAAATTCTGACCTGCTCCCTGGTTTGTCTCAAGTGGCCTCTCACCCATTTTGTCTTAGATGAAATTCCAAAATATAAGAACAGACAGTAGTACTGGTAGCAGTAGCAGTGCTATTGTCACGTTCTTTAGTACAGTGAAATTCTTGCTTACATATCCAATTAACATACCACACATTGCCTCAATAACAAAAATGTTTTAAAATATACAACTCCCATAAAAACTTGCACAAAAGCTGAACATTTTGTGCATGGTTGCCTATTAAAAGGTATATTATTATTTTACATAAAACACATTTCTGTAGTTTATCACATGTAGCTGTGTTTGACGAGAGGTTTCCAAATGGTTCACAATAGCTGAAATGCAGGCACCTGAACGACTCACCATACAAAACAAAGGAAACACTCCACTGTCCAGGTGTCTTCATCTTTAAAAACTTTAGTGAAATTCAAAGCAAACAATTCACACAAAAAATAAAGAAAACAGTTGACAATACAGTCAAAAAACAGAAAAAAAGGAAAATGTATGCTATTCTGTTTAAATATCTAGGATACATGTCCTAAGGTTTCTATGTAGCATGCTTTGTAACACAGTTAGAAAACTCTATGCCCTTAATGACTATCTGTCTAACTATTCATGTTTCTTTCTAGCTTTCTGATTTCGACCTATGGGCTATTCCAGTGTCACACGGAGTTAAGATTTTCTATAACTTATAGGAGTTAAACTGAATCTTCCATGATCGACATTAAGCTATATAATATTCAAGTCTAAGCTAGGCAAACTAAGGAAAACTTACCATTAACATTAAAGGATCTGGCTCTTAAATCACCATTAAAGTCTGGATATACAGTTTCTTTAGGAATACTCTCCAAAACTTCAAAATGTTACATAAGAATAAGCACTTCAGTTCCTTAAGTTCGTTTATACCAACCTGTCGAGTAACTGCCAAAATAAAAATTGAGCACTTTAAAATGGAACTGGGTGGTGTTTACTAATAAGAGAAACAAAATGTGTTTACTACTCTTGACAACTCTAAATTGGCCATGAGTAAGCGGGCATGGGATGGTGGGGGTGTGTCTGTGACTACCCTTGTAAAGGACTGGCATCCTGTCCAGGTTTGGCTCCCATTCACTCCCAGAAACCCTGAAGTGGATAACAGGGTTAAAAAAATGGATGACTGCCAGGATGGATGGACCAAATATAAATTAATTTACAATTTTGACACTATGACAAGTTTACGTCATTGTTAGCATTCATTTCTTAGAACAATTTAGGATTTCACAGCTTTAGACACATGACTTTCCTAAACGGAACACAGAGATTGAATTTCATTTCACACTATAATTACGTTTTACTTAAGGATGAAAAGAATTAAAGGAACTATACTACAGTGGATACTTACTGTTTTTACTTGAACATGGCTACTACTCTTACTAAAATAAAAGTTCAAACTCTAAAACATTTCCATGAATTGTTTAAGGAACAATCCAAGTGACCTGCAGTGCAGCAATAGAAACGTCAACAATGCTGCCTGCTTCTTGGCAGCTTCACCTTAATTAACGTTTCATACTGGACATGTTCTGCCAAATTATTCCCCAAAACTCCATAACTAAGTGCAACAAATATTTGATCTGTTGGGCTTTTCCTTTCCCTTTCAGCTGGAACGCATAACCAAATGCATATACAATAAACCTTTCAAGAACAACAATGAGCTCCTGCTTAATGACGGTTCTGCTAAGAGGGGGCACTAAATAATTTGCAGTTCCTCTGGGCCAGTAATAATACAAAAACATTATATAAAACAAAATTGTTAAGGCTGTAAAATTTTGCCTTTCAGTATTCCCAGGTTTTCAATAATAACATACAGTAGATTTTCAAAAAGATACAATACATGCATTAAAATAAAAAAAGCGCATATAGTGTGCACTGAAGTAATAATTTATGGCACAGGGTAAACTGGAACAAACACTTCAATGGTGCATTTTTTTTTTACTTATAATAAATGTTCATGGTAGCTTCCCAATGAATGGCAAAGATTTTAATTTGTGGCTGCTGGAATGCCATGTAATTTACACTTTTCAAAATGTGAATACTGCCTCATTTGTAACACGCAGTATCTGCATACATTGTCGACCAGAAACAAATAAAAAGAAGTTCTCCAATACTAATAACTCTCATCTTGGGGTGGTCTTAAAGCACAGGAGGAGTTGTGCTTCAAAATTCTAAGTTGCCATTGAAAGGACGTTTACCTTTGTTTTTACGTACTGACAAATAGTGATGCTAAATGAAGAAATGGCATACTCATAATAAAACACCTGTGTCATAATATGACTTTATAAAATAATGAAAAAGGAAAAACACAGCCAAACACACAAACAGGGTTAGTACTTTCCTGGCAATGAGTCAGGGTTTATGTATGTAAGTAAATTTACATTCCCTGTGTTTTATGTGTGGAACCCCAAGAGGTGGGGCCACCATCAGCCCTTATTAGTAGCTGAGAGAGATGGGCTCATCAGTGGTTCAGTTAAGTTTGAAGAATACACTTTTGGGAGTATTGTTTCTATGGTGTCTGGATTAACTGTGTCAAGAAACGTCACTGGAGCTCCTTTATAACAGGGGTCGCCAACTCCGGTCCTGAAGGACCACCATGGCTGCAGGTTTACATTCTAACCCTTTTTTTTTTAATGAGTGCCCTGTTTGTGCTGCTAATTAACTTCTTGTGAATTCATTTTAATTGAATTGCTTTCTTAAGATTTGTTCCCCTGAATTTCATCATTGTTCCTCTGAATTGCCTAATTTTATTTCCTTAAATGGCACCCAAAAAGAAATGAAATGTGAAGTGAGGGAGTCAACAAAAGACCAACTAAATCAAGGTTTCAAACTCCAACCAATTTCACTCCAACCAGCTGCTTAATGAGGTGCCAATTATTGTTGTTAATTAAACTCCTTCTTTAATTCAGTGGCTTGTTGCTGCTCTCGTGGTGCATTAGCAGACATTTTCAAAATTGTTGATTTTCTCTTTCTAAGAGCTCTGTTAAAATGTTTTGGGGACCTGAGCAGATCGACATTCCTGAGACCTTCATCTTTCTTTATTTTCAGATATTGTACGATGGACACCAGTTGTTTTGGCTCATTTTGTATCTCATTATTGTTTGGCTGCTAATTATGGAAAAAGAAACAATTAAGAGATCTGAGTCTTGAAGAGTAAGTCAATTAAAATTAGTTCAAAAGTAGTTAATTAGCAGCACAAACAGGTCACTTATTAAGAAAAGGGTTAAAATGAAAACTTACAGCCACGGTGGTCCTCCAGGACTGGAGTTGGCGACCCCTGCTTTATACAAACAACAATACACCTGCATGATGCCTCAATGTGACTCCGACAACCATGTTTTTGTTACTTTTTAAATTTTCTTGCTATTTAGTCATTTTAGTGTGTCTTCAGATGAAAGTGTGCGTGTCTTTTTATTTATTTAAAGAGCTTTGTAAAAAGCCATATTTCCTCCTGGGGACTAATAAAGCTCTACCTATCTATCTAATCTATTTTTTAGTATTTGATCTTTGATTCCTGGATTTTAAAAGTATTGAGACTCGATTTCTCTGGGCTGTCTTTTTTGGCAAATCCCCTTTTGCTCTTTAAAACTGCCTCCCAGTTTTGGCCTTCTTTTTTTGCTTATTTCATTAAAAACCTCTATATAAAAAAAGATTCTTGGTTGGACTAGTTTTTTCAATCCAGAGGTTAATGGTTATCAACTCTCCTGAAGGGGATTTTTGTATATCTTTGAACATTTTTAACTTTTTAAGTCTGTTTTCTCTATTGGACCTGTGCAGGCTGAATTCTGCCTGAGAAGTTTAGAGTCCGGCTACCTGAGGCAAGGACAGGTTAGTGAATGTTTTGGCCTTCTTTGTGGGTATTTCTGGATGCCTATTGCCATATATACCATGTTTGTGTCACATCTCCATTTACATTGTAATACCAGTAAATGTGTGCTCTAAGCCTCTGCTCAGAGAGGATCCCTAAAAATTAAATTAATTGATCTCTATAACTCCTCACAATAATGCCCATTGAATGAGACTGGATTCTTGACCAATGAATGAGAAGGAAAGAGAGGTGCTTAAATAAAAAGCTTGATCCTGCATCAATCAATGTGTTTCCTCTGCATGCACTGCTCTGATTTTTCAGAAGTGTTTACTTAATAACATTCCAGCAAAAAAAAAACAAAAAAAAAAAAAACAAAATCACACAAGCTTTTCCCAGTGTGAGAATACAAATGAATGACTTAACATGGGGATTAGGCTGCACGAATAACACTAATTTTGTGTCATTTCCTGTTGTCCAACATTGGTCATCAATTCTATCAGACATTTTGTTATAACCATTCTCCATGAAAACATTAGCTTACATTTTTTCTTGGCTATAACTCCAAACAACATGGGGTAAAAAAAACATTTTGGGTGGAGTATTCCTTTAACATGGTAAGTATTGCGTTTTGCTGGTCAGAATATACCTAAACAGACCATAATGTACAAGAATCTTACCCACTGAGAAGCTCTGTCTAATGCCTAACACTCAAAAAGAAGCAAATCTGAAAATAAGATAATGAATAGCGAATAATAAATAATACAATAATAATGCAGAACAAAAAAATTTAACTAATTAACACAGATATTCTTGAAGGGAAACTATACCAATAGCAACCTAAATTCAGATGTTCCGTATATTTAAAATTTTGTTTTAACAAAAGCAAACACAATCTAATTACTGTACATCCAGCAGTCTAAGCATACACATCAAGATACCCATCTTTGTCCTTTTGATTTCAATCTTTTTTTTTTTTTTTATTAAACTTGCCTTACTTTATTGGCAAAAGTATACTAAAAGGAGCTAGAAAGACATTCGATCCAAATCGCATCTACTCTTTGTAAACAGGTTTCGCAGTGGTCCGTATCAGCTCTTTCGTTAATGTACAATAGCTGTAGTTTTTTCAAACGAACACTTGCAGAGCTTTTTGTGTCATGCATAATGAACACCAGCACTAGACAGTTTATGTCTTCTGGTTTTATAACAATTTTTATATCTCCATTAGCCAAAGTGGCTTTAAAGGCAGTTAGAAACTAAACTATGTAATTAACCAAGTAATTAGGCAAATTAAACGAACTGAATGGCCAGCTCAATTAATGAAGGCAATTTCCTTGAAGGGTGAAAGTGGTGTTCCCGCTGTGCATCTAGCTTGGTGACATTTTAGCCACACATGTAAAACACGGCACATAATCATCTGTCTTTCACCGGGAAAAAAAAACTGCACAATCCATTTCAAAATATGTTTAAAAATGATCAGCGAGTGTAGCACAGTGGAACATCTGCTGCTTCATAACTCCAAGAGGCTGGGATTCAGTTATTGTATTCGCGGTGTGCTTTTCTCCCTCCTGCTAACAGTTTTCCTCTCACACTCCAATGACAGATGTGACAGATAAACTGGCCAGGTGAGACCAAACATAAGTGTGGGCCCTGCACAGGGCAGGTTCCTGTCTTATGTCCAATGCTGCCAGAATAGGCTTCAGCTCCTCGTGACCCAGAACTGGATTAAGCAGGTTCAATAATGGATAGATGAATTGCAAATTATGCTAATTGTACAAGCTCTAATGTTTATAAATGTCAAATTCAAATTTTGTCTGGATAAAACAGCAGGGACTAAGTTTGCAAGAACAGACTGGTACTCTGCTTTTGTTAATGATAATTAAAAATATATTTGTTTGGACCAGTGGCCACTATTAAATAATTAATTTATCATTTATCATAAGATTTCAAATATTGTAAGTAGATTTCATCAGCACTTACAAAGTTGAAATAAAAGCATTGACAAACACAACATGTCTTTAACGGTATACATTAACGGAAAAAACAAAAAAGCACCCTGTAGGTCCTCAGTTGGCGTGTGAGGCCTGTGGCACACTCAGACACACAACAGAAAGGTAGAGTCAACTTTTCTCCATTTTAACTGGCTTCAGGTGTGATTGCTATATTGACATCACCTGTTTCTTGCCACAGGTGAGTTCAAATGAGCATCATACGCTTGAAATAAAACGATTTACCCACAATTTTGAAAAGGTGCCAATAACTTTGTCCAGCCCGGTTTTTGAGTTTTGTGTGAAATGATGTCAGATTTGGCTTTTTTTCTGTTTTTTTTTGTGTTGTTCCAATGCACATAAAGGAAACAAACATGTGTATACCAAAACATTTGCAATTGCAACAATTTTCTGGGAGAAATGGTGAATTGTCTGGGAAAATTCCAGGGGTGCCGATAATTTCGGCCATGACGAAGTGTCTGATATGCTTGTTATTTACTTTATGTACATTTTCTCAATCTTCTTTGCAAAGCTGTGTAGAACAGCTAGTATATATACACAGGACAAAAAGTGTGCACAGATAAGTATGTAATATAAATAATTTAAAGATACATACATGTTTTATTTAATGTATTTTTTTAACTTTGTATTTTTGACAACTGTCAAGTAAGAACTTCATTGTATGTACACATGACAATACTCTGCATTCATTATTATTACAGGTATTATTATTTATGAAGATGAGTATTTAAAGTACATGGAAACACATGCAGGCATAAAATGGCTAGGTTAGGATTTGGTTTCATTCATGGTAAAAACTAATCAAATAGCCAAAGTTTCTGTGCAGGCCGCCAGCATGGGCACAGCTGATAATTCTGCTTATAACACACAAATGTGTGTTTGATTTCACTACTGCTGCTTTCTGCAAGCGACATTTCGCTAATAATATTAAGTGTAGAAATTAGTGCAGCTGCACAGAAGAGTGCTAACTTTCTCCTAAGCATAGTCTTACTGATTGATTCACTAGTAACAAATAAGGAGAAAAACACCACCATTTCATTTACTGCCCACTATTGCTGAGCTTAAGAACCACCAATATAACCAAGCTAGCAAAAACCAGGAATTCCTTTTAAAGAGAAAGCAATGCTTCCTAAAATCTTTTTAGAGCATTGCTTTTTTGGCAAAAGTCTTCTTTTAATAAATAAAGGATGCCAATATCTTCTGTACTGGCCATGTGATTACATGACTCACAATGAAACATCTGAACCATGTAACCAGCAATGGGCACTGGTGTTGCCAAAAACAATGTGGCAGAGCCCATAGAAAACCCACAAATTGGCAGCATCCCCAGAAAAAAACAAAACAGAAGCAGTAACATAATGTGACATTAATACTTTATGGGTTCAACAACATCCTTAACTGACCCCTGAATTTCTTGATGTATCAAATACTAACAACAACAGAAAAGTTGCATGGGGAGGCCAGGCAGCTTTTTTCCCCCTTTTCTCCTTGTGTCAGGCCTTGTGTTGAATTTGCATATTTACGAGTGTCAGGGTGGGCTTTCCTCAGGTACTCCAGTCTTTCTCCTACCGAAAAACATGAAGGGTAGGTTAATCAATGATTACAAACAAATCTGTACAAATGAATATTATACACTATTAAGGTCCTGCCTTGTGCCCAATGCTGCCAGGTTAGGCTCAATCATAGACTGAGAAGATTCAATGATTAGAATATTAGAACAATTTTCACAAGTATGGGCCATTCAGCCCAGCAGTGTGCACCAGTCTTATCCAGCTAACTTCTCCAAATGACATCTTAGTTTTGGAGGTCCCTATTCACTACTACACTATTTGGCAATTTATTCCATGTGTCTACGATTCTCAGTTTTAAACCTTCGAACACTGGTGCGAAATTAACCCTTAAATTCCAACCTGTATTCCCATGTTCTTGTTGAAGAAATAATTTTCAAGTAACAACAGTGTTCCACTGTACTAATTCCTTTAATAATTGCAAACACTTCAATCATGTCACCCCTTAAGGGCTAGTTTATACTTCACGCTCAGTACGCATACGCGCCCAGATCATGGCTGCCACGTATCCCCAGCATTCGTTTGATGCGTCCTCTGAGCAGGTCCTCGGAAATTAACGTGATGCGTGCGCGTGTCGTAATACCAGCAAAAAGTCGGGGGGCACAGTGTGATAAAAGTAGGAATGTGATGTCAGAGTCTCTGGTTACTATCTACATGTGACAGAAAGCCACTTTGCGTATCCTACCAGATCGATGTGCATGCTTCGATGTTTGATGAATGGTTTGATGTGGTGAAGCAAAATGCCGACATACAAATGCATTCGTGGAGCTTTTATATTTAAGTGTTGCATATTCCCAATCGTAATGACACAAAACATTTTAAAAGTCTCAAATACCGTCTTCTGTGCCGTCTTTTTTTTCTGCGGCTTCCTCCTGACCTGACAGCAATAGATCACCACACAGAACACATTAAATGTATGATATTCCAACTCTCTGCACATTTAGAATCCTAAGATTTATACTTGATATCACTTTCATGATGAAATGCAATAAAGTATGTATTTTACATTTTACAAATAAATTGTTAATTTCATTTAAATAATGAATACTGTTAATAATTACACACATGGGGGTGACACAGTGGCAGAGCAGTAGTGCTGCTGTCTCGCATGGAGTCAAATTACTGCGATTCCCTGCCTGGAGTTTGCATGTTTTCCTTCTGAGTTTCCACAGTGTGCTCCGGTTTCCTTCCAAAGATATGCAGATTTGGTGACACTAAAATGACGCAAAGCTCCGCCATTGCCGGTCCCAAGCCCGGATGAAAAAGGAGGACGGTTGGGCTAGCACCCCACCCCGTAAAACCCCAACGCTATAGAAACGCGAAACAGAGACTAATTTCCTGGAAGATGAAGGACAACTTGGAAATGCATGACGCTAGATGGTGAAAACCGAAAGGAAAGCACCGAGCCGAAACACCTGGCGACGCAATCTCGAGGCAGACATCACAAGGATGGGCTACACCTGGAGTCAACTAGAAAGAATGGCCCAGGACAGAAATCTCTGGAGATCTACCTTTGGCGGCCCATACCCTGTAAGGGGTGGCGGGCATAAGTAAGTAAAATGACGCAAGTGTATGTGAGTGCTTGTATTCACCTTACGATGAGCTGATGCCCATCCAGGGATTGTTTCAGCCTCGTGCCCAATGCTTGCTGAAATGGACACATTTCTGGATTGATGGATTTAATCATTAAACATCATTTTCAGAGATATTGTGGTAAAGTGTCATCGGAATATAAAGGGTGTTCCAGGCAATTCACACCACATCGAAGCCAAACCTATTCTCACCATGATGATATCTCGCACTGCCACCTGGTGAATTCCTACAGATTTCCGTAAAGTATGTGTGCAAGTATAAACAGTAAAACGCTTGCATAGCAGGAGTGTCCGCTGGAGCATGTATTGCGTCGTGTGAAGTATAAACCTGGCCTAAGTCTCCCATTGCTTAATTTGAGGAGGCTCGCATTCTTCAATCTTTCCTCATAGCTCATGAACCACATAGTCCTGGACTCTGCCAATTTGTTCTTCTCAGAAATTTTTACAGCGTTGCTTTTGTAGCACAGGGACCAAAACTGCACACACGGTATTCTAGATGAGGTCTCGCTTTTGCACTGTATAACTTAAGCCCAACTTTACTTGGCATGTACTCTACACATTGATTTATATAACATCAAATTAGGCTTGTTAAAGGCTTCTGCACATAACCTAATGTAGATAGTGAAAAGTCCACTATGACTTTTAAGTTTCAAACCTCCTATTGTGTATAAAAATCCACCAATCTTACTCCCCAAGTGTAATATTTGACATTTACTTACATTAAATTAAACCTTGGCAAACCTGCCCAAGCCTAAATTCTGTCCAGATATTTCCATGATGATTCAGCTGATTCTCGATTATCTGCCTTTCCACCAAGTTTGGCATCATCTACAAATTTAACCTGCTTTTCCTGGCTAACAATCCTCGGCACCATGCTAAGAAACAGCTCTGGGAATCTTATCTGCCTACTGTTATTGAGCCATTCAATACTTCCTCCTGATGTCCCAAACTAAATACTTATACTCTAAGTTTATTTTGCAATCTGTGTACAATGTACATTAATTATTTAATGACTGACTGTATAATTTCCTCCATAAGAATGCATCTTTGTTTGTTATGTTACTGCTGCTGAATGCATCTACATTTCCCCTGGTGATTAATAAAGCTTATCTAATCTAATCTAACGTATATTCTTATCAAAATCATTTATCTATGCTAAAAAGTGCAGCAGCTACACCATTAACCCTGAGGAACACCATTTTTAACACTATGTGGTAAGCTAGTTCTACTCTCTAATAACAGTAGCCAAAGAATAGCGACATGTTAGATGTTGATTAGCATGTCAGAATTTCAATGTACTCTGTACATGTAAAAATGACTTTATAAACCTGTAATTCTGAAAAAGCTTCTTGTACTACAATATTTTGCTTATCGAGTCAATTTTGCACCCACCTGCATACACACAGCCATGAACTCCCACTTCTTTTAGTTTGATCACAGGCCGCTAACTTTACGAAAAGCTTTCTCAAAATCAAGATGTCTTGATCTTGTGCTGCTGGGATGGATACTTACCTCAATTAATGACACCATGATTTTGGGAGGTGTGTGTTTTGTAATTAATGGAGGTTTAACAACCAAAACCTTCTGCTCTTAACCTTTGTACTTTTTTTTTTTTTTTTAAGGACAGATTAACCTTTATCTATTTTTCCCTTGTGTGTGTAATCAGCAAGTAAAAATCTAGACTAATGAGCTGCATAAGCCTGCGTCTGTAAATGTTAGGAAGAGGTAAAAGGTTAACTCTACATTGAAAAATAAAAATGTTAAAAACACAGCCTAATGAAATAAAAACGGCTTGGTCATTTCTCATCAGCTTCCTCTCTGCAACACTCCAAAGTGAATTTAAGCAACCCGCTCCACTGGCAGAACCCTAACACAGTCAGCTGTTTCACTCTCCCAAACTAAGGCTCAATATTTTTGAACTGATAGCCATGCCTATAAGCTGTGTTTTACGTAGTCTCAGTTGCTGTAGCTTGTACTTGATGGTACAGAAGTGAAAATGTGACTTAACTGTCCACATGTAAAAGACATATTATTCGGTCGCCAAATTTTACCTTTCTTTAATTCACATATACATTATATCCAAGACCCCTTTTCTACATATTACAAATAGTACTATCACGTGTACAGATTAGAGTGAAATTTTTATTTGCATGTCTAATCATTCCTGTGCCAAGATAAAAAAGAATGTGGTAAAATATAAAATCAATGATGAAAGGATGCCCTGGTGTCCTCAGCTCAGTATGTCACCATTGTGACCCTCACCAGTAAAAGTGAATTAAAAATAAACTGATTGAAATCATACAATCTAATTTTTATATGTCCTCTCATTTCCCACAATGACTAACAGAAAATCCTGTTTCTATTTCGACTAATTAATGAGTCGTACTTAAAGCTATAAAATAGCATAATGACATGAAAAAACAGTTTTTGACAAATTTCTTGCCACTTGGTAGGTCAAAGTTACCTTATCTTTGCCCAGAGGGGACTGGGCGGTCTCTTGGTCTGGAATCCCTACACATTTTATTTTTTTTTCTCCAGCCTCTGGAGTTTTTTTTTTTGTTTTTTCTGTCCACCCTGGCCATCAGGCCTTACTTATTCTATGTTAATTAATGTTGACTTATGTTTATTTTTTATTGTGTCTTCTATTTTTCTATTCTTCATTTTGTAAAGCACTTTGAGATACATTTTTTGTATGAATATGTGCTATATAGATAAATGTTGTTGTTGTTATCTTTGCATCAACATCAGCCCCACATCTTCTTGGAAGTGTATTTATTTTACATTCTAAAATCTGTGTTTCAGCAAATTCAGACAGGATTTAGTTACTATTCTCAATAAAAACTTTCTTCTCGTATATAGTGTCTTAAGAAGTACTGTAAAATCTTGTGTATAATATGCATGCAATGTTTACTCATTTCAGTTCACTTTTAAATGGGGGTGTGCATTAAACACAAGGCATCATTTTAATTAGTTATTTTCAAAAAGCTTGCAGAGTAGGAATGCAGGCACTTAAAATCAGTATGTGTATAAAGAGTTTGGCTCCGTTTGTGGTACAACTTCGCTGTCAGGAGGAGCTGCATTACAGTTCTCCCCTCCTACTTGAAAGGTCGGCGCTCGTCTTACTTTATCTGCTCAGTTCACATGTGCATTATACCACATTATAGTCAGTAATTTCTAAATTACTGACAACAAACTTGATAGTAGTGGTTAATAATTTTAATACCATCTGGTATTTTAGACCCTTAAAATAAAATCAAGCAGAATTTATACTGCAGGAGAAAAGCTGTTAGCAATAAAATATACAGAAATTAATAGCATTTGGGCAGCAAGTCGCCATTTTTGTATTCCTGAGTCAAACATCAGATTGTGGTGCAAAAATAAAGAGCCGTTGTAAGTGTTACCTACAAAAAAAGGCAAATCATGGAGCCCCACCAAGTTTGCCAGACCTAGAAAAAGAGTTAATGGACTGGGTATCAAATTGGAGGCTACTGGGAAACAGCATTTCATGCATTGAAATCTGACTTAAAGCCTTGGAACTTAAAAAATCTTTAGTGATGGAAACAGATTTCAAAGTGTCTTATGGGCATGGGAAGTTTGTTTTATGAAGCAGCATGGTCTTTCAATTCGAAGAAGAACTACCATCATGCAATATCTTCCAGATGATGATGAAACAAAGCCCCTAGAGTTCCAAAAGTACATTATCAATTGGGAAAGGAACACACATATGGTCTTGCACAGATTGGAAACGCCAATCAGACACCCTTGACTTCTCGTATGCCTTACAGTAGGACTACTGACGAAAAAGGCACAAAAATTATGTCAAACAACTGGAAATGAAAAGTCTCACTTTACATTATGTTAGGGTGCACTGCAGATGGAGGAAAGTTTCTGCCTTTCATCACTTTAAAAAGAAAAATGCTACCCAAAGGAATAATATTCCCAAGTGGGGTAGACATTCGTATTCACTCTAAGGATGGAGCATTAACCATTGACTAGTTTGTTAATTTGTTTGGGCAAAACTTCCCAGTGGTCTAAGGAAACAACCTTCTAGGTTGGTGCTTGACTATTGATTATTGACTATTATAATCTTTCTGTCAATAAGCCAATAAAAGATACTATCTGTTGTTAATAAAATGCACGGTTAAACAACTGTAATCACACATTTACTGTTGGTGGCCATATATGTCAACCAACTCTCTCCGAACTAGCTGAATGGATACTTGCAGCTTGAAATGAATTACTGTACATGCATCTATAATTTAACATGGTTTCCTAAAATGTTCTGTTTCTAATAATCTTGACAGCAGTGAGGACAATATCTTGTGGAAGGATAAACAGATGTCATCAGAAGAAGGTAATGATGATGATATTTATTGTGATGGCATCAATGAAAATGGCACTGACTCAACAGCATAAGATGCGTCTCTCACTAGAAGCAGTGATGACAATTGTTTTTCCAGTTAGGTATATCTATATTTAGAGTTACATATTTTTGACCGAGTAATAATTGTTATTACCAATACATAGATTACTGATATGTAAAAAAAAAATGTATGAATTTAAAATAAAATATTGAAAATTAACAAAT
Organism: Polypterus senegalus; assembly: GCF_016835505.1. Taxonomy (NCBI): domain Eukaryota; kingdom Metazoa; phylum Chordata; class Cladistia; order Polypteriformes; family Polypteridae; genus Polypterus; species Polypterus senegalus. Next base: position 131,717,227 of record NC_053165.1, read on the forward strand.
TGTTACCTAATAGGTATTTATCTACTTCTTATTATAAGGTTTGTAAAAATGTAATGTATCTATTAACCTAGTTGAATTAAAAAAATATTACAGTAATTGTTATTGTTTAAAAAATGGCTGGTAATTTCAATAAAATTTTGAAAAGTTAAGGGTGCACATTATACATTAATTTCTTTTTGTATCTTAAACTTTTGGGCTAAATTAGCCATGTGCATTAAAAATGAGTATATTTGCATTGTATTTGCTTTTGTTGCAGCCTTAAGTCAAAATAATTTAAATTCATTTTTTCTCTCATCAAGCATCACTCAATACCCCAAAATGACAAAGTGAAAACAAAATTTAAAAATACAAAACTGAAATCTAACATTGACACAGTTATTCAGACCCTTTACTCAGTACTTGACTGAATCACCTTTAAAAGCAATCACAGCCTGAAGTCTCCTTGAGTATTACATAACAAGCTTTGCATGCCTGCATGTGGGGATTTTCTGTTATTCTTCTCCGTAGATCATCTCGAGCTCTGTCAAGTTAGATGAAGATTGTCAATGGACAGCTATTTTCAGGTCACTCTAGAAATGTCTGATTGGGTTCAAGTTCGGGTTTGAGTGGGAAAATCAAGAACATTTAGAGTTGTTCCTAAAGTGACTCTTTTGTCTTTGCTTTGTGATTAGAGTCGTTGTTCTTTTGGAAAGTAAACCTTTGTCTCATTCATTAAGGATATCTCTACAATTTACTCCATTCAGATTTCCCTAAAGCCTGTCTAGTCTCCCATGATACTGCTACCAGCATGTTTTACTATTGGAACAGTATTGCGCAAATAATGAGCAGTGTCTGGTTTCCACCAAATATAATGCTTATATTGATGCTAAACCTTTCAAACTTGGTTTCTTTAGACCAGAATTGTTTCCTAAAGTCATTTGAGTCCTTTAGGTAACTTTCCACAAGCTCCAAATGGACTTTCAAGTGTCGCCTGGCCACTCAGCCATAAATTCCAGATTAGTAGAGTGTTGCTGTGGTAGTTGTCCTTTTGGAAGTTTCTGCCATCTCCACACAGGTTCACTGGAGCCCAGAAAAGCTTGACCATCAGACTCTTGGTCATCTCTCTTACCATGTCAATGTACATCAGATGCTTAGTTTGTTTGGGTTGCCAGCTCTAGGAAGAATCATTGTTGTTCCAAATGTCGTCCATTTAAGAATTATGGAGGCCAAAGTGCTCTTGGAACCCTTCAATGCTGCAGCGACTTGTCTGAAGTCTTCCCCAGATCTGTGCCGTGATACAATCTTGTCTCTAAGCTCTGCAGTCAATTTCATCAATCTCAAGGCTTGGCTGTTGTTCTGACACAATGTTATCCATAGGACTATCTATAGACAGGTGTGTGCCTTTGTCCACTCAACTGAATGGGCCACAGGTGAACTCCAAACAAGAAGCACAAACACCCGAAGATGATAAATAGAATGGATTACACCAGAGCCAAATTCCAGGTGTCGTAGCAAAGGGTCTTAATACTTGTGTCAATATGACATTTTAGTTTTTTTTTGTTTGTTTATTTTAAAACACTGCAAAAATTCATAAAGTCCTGTTTTCACTTTGTCATTCTAGAATACTGAGTGTTGTTTGATGAGAGAAGATATTTATTGAAAATAAATTTAGTGAAAGGCTGTCATATAACAAAATGTGAAAAAAACAAAGATGTCTGAATACTTTCTGAAGGTACTATGGAACATTGTAAGTAGATTGACTATGCATAACTTAAAAAATAAAAATAGATTATGTTCTTGAATGCCTTGACTGGATCCAAATAACTTGCTACAAAACTGACTGTAAAGAAAGAAATACGAAGCTATCAATTCCACTGAGTGTGTCATGCTGCAAAGTACTGAAATGCACCAATAAACTACAAAGTGGTACAAAAAAGGAGACTCTAATCAATATGTCTTTCAGCAAAACCACTTAGATACAACATTAACAACCTGCAAGTACTGATTTTCGACAGAGTACATTACGATGTGGAAACCTCAGCAGAAGCCATAAACGTCTGGCTATAGGTCAGTACAACACACTGGCTAACCCTAACCATACATTATCATAGCAGTATTTGATTAGTGGTTTCTACAGTAAAATCTGGTTTGAATTTATTGTTCACATATGGCAAACAGTTCACATATGTGAGCAATACACACTGGAGTAAATGTCTGCCTTTTTTTCCTCAGTCAGTTTTTCAAAGTTTTAAAACCTCTTCCACAGTCAGACAAAAAGAATATAAAAATAAATAGTATATTTTTAAATCTGATACTAGTCTGAAACAGATATTCAGAGCTACAAAAATTACTGACCATAACTACAGGGGAGCCTTAAAGCACAACATACTACACGGGTAACCTTCTCCTATCTGTCACTGGTATATCATGTAGAAGTAAAATGTTAAAATCAATAACCATCCTGATTGACTTTACCTTTCTGATCCCCACTTGAGAAAGCTATAAAGGAACAGGGCCATTGCTGTTATATCTAATACACACATTTATGTAATTGAAAGGCACTTGACATTACTTTGAAACAGTGAAAATGTTAAAGGAACAGCACCGTGGATCTTAAATACATGGACGGAAAAATAGCACAGTCATAGCTAACTGATCGGAGCACCATCCAAGCCAGTGTCTTGTGATTTTAAATCATTGACTATTATGTATACAGGCTGGGTTTTATTCTGTAGCTGCTACCCAGAATCTGTAGAACAACCTAAACATTTAATCCTACAGCAAAATCTAAATCAATCAATAACAGAAACAAAAAAGTTACAATCAAACCCTGCACTAGGGCTATTTGTATTAGTAACTTAATTCAAACTAAAACAAAATGTATAATGCCATATCTGTGCAGCTGAAAATACTGCTTGCTAAACATTCACACTTTGGGATATATTATATCATGTATAAAATCTGATTTGTGACTTCTTACTGAATTCTGGCCTAGAAAATCTGTTCCCTTAGCTGAGGCAGCACCAAACAGTTGTACATTCTTTCATAAATAAAGAGATACTCAATCAAGGAGATCAACTTCGAATAGATTTGTGTAATGAACTATAAACTACTCCTAAATATTTAAGTGATTTTAAGGCACACTTAAAAGATATTAAAATATAATTCAGCCCTATTGTAGTACTAGTACAGGCAGTCCCCGGGTTACGTACGAGATAGGGACTGTGGGTTTGTACTTAAGTTGAATTTGTATGTAAGTCGGAACAGGTACATAAATTTAATAAATGCTATTGTTGACCGACTGTAACCAAGTGCTCTGCCAATGGATGATGGAGTTTCACCCCTCTCTGACCTTTTTATTATTTCTACTTCATTTTCAATGGTGATGGTTTTACTCTTCTTTACTGTATCACCAGCACTTGCATCAGATTTGTGTTTCAGAGACATTGTTGAAGGGTGAAGACAAAAGGTTAAGATGAGCTCTTCTGCACAGCACTGCACGCGCTATCACAGCAGCAAGGCACCAGTCGTCAACAAAAGACAACTTCCTGCTATGTATTTAACAGTACAAGCAGGCTTCCTATTGAGAATGAATGGGGGCATCGACGGGCGGTTCATCACCAGCCCACCTCACAGTCACCTCCACTATAGTATGCTGACCGCAGCGTCGGCCCACCGAAAATGAACACGGTGCGGCCAAAGGCGGGTAGTGGATCGCCCCCATTCAATAGGCAGCCATCCGATGCACACTACAATGCTACGCCACTCCGCCCCGTTCACCCTCAATGGTCTCCATTCAGCCACAACTGGGTCACCGCTTGCAGCATTACCAGCCGCCCAACGAGAACGAACGGGGCAGCCATGTGTGGTGGGCGGCCAGTGAAACCGCTTGCTGCTGGGAGCTGCCCAAGGAACACTACGCTGTGCAGGCAGCGAAATCGCCCCCATCCAGCCTCCGTACAGCCACCGCTTGCAGGATCCCCAGGCCGAAGATGACGAAGCGGCAGTTACTGAGGTGCATGCGTCACTGCTGCGGCCCCGTTCGTATGTCGTAGGTCAGATGTCTGTAACCTGGGGACTACCTGTATACAGAAAACTAGGGCCATATTTATTGTTCATGACTAAATTTGGCAGCCTTCTATCTGAGTTATCTATACTAATAAAAGGCAAAGCCCTCACTCACTCACTCACTCACTCACTGACTGACTCATCACTAATTCTCCAACTTCCCGTGTGGGTGGAAGGCTGAAATTTGGCAGGTTCATTCCTTACAGCTTCCTTACAAAAGTTGGGCAGGTTTTATATCGAAATTCTACGCGTAATGGTCATAACTGGAAGCTGTTTTCTCCATTTACTGTAATGGAGATGAGCTTGAACGCCGTGGGGGGAGTTTCGTGACATCATCACACCTCCCACGTAATCACGCAGTACATAGAAAACCAGGAAGACCTCCAAAAAGCGCTGAAGAAAACATGCATTATATAATTGAGAAGGCAGCGAAACAATAAGAAGCGAGCGAGTGACATATACAACCATATTCATGACTTCTGCTACTTCGGAAACAAAGCACGATGTAAACCTACACTTTAAATTAAGTTCATAGACAGGCTGCGCTGGCGTTTGTAATTTAGTGCCTGCCCATATAAGGCCATCTGTCAGCGGCAATCCAATAGCAAACTCCCACTAAATATTCACGGGTGAAGGACTGTGCTTATGGAGAGGAAGATGAGATGGTCAGGGTGGTATTTGACACAAACTCAGCTGAAACTGCGAGAGAAAGTTTTAAGTGCCAGGACTAAGGTAACATTAAATACAGCCATGGACATAGCACGAGATGGCACCAGCACAGCTGGGAACCTTCGATGCATGTACACCGAGCGGCTCACGTGAACTGGACGCAGTGCACAGATAAAAGCAACAGTTCCAAAGAGCTGAACAAAACCAATTACACAATTGAAAAGGCAGCAAAAATATGAAGCGCCTGATAAGCATATTCATAAATCCAGCTACTGCGAAACAAAGCACACGTGGAAAAAGTCAATGTCCCGCTAAAGGAAGACAGTGTAAAAAAAACCCTGCATGCAGTGTGTCAGGTCTCAGATAAAGAAGAAGACGAGCTGTTTATTGATGCAGTAAGAAACGAATCGATGAAAGAAACCTGTCATCTTTACAACGATTGACAAACACGGAATGTAACTTGAACACAACACATCCTACAAATACGAACCTGATTGAAAGAAATAATGATAATCAAATCCTTGATGACAGCAACACTCAGTAACACTCACAAAACAAATACTGTATATTGACAGTCATGTTACGTTATTTTTAAAATGTTCCCTTTTCTTTTTCTAGCTTTTTTAACACACTACTTCTCCGCTGCGATACGCAGGTATATATATATGTATATATATATCCTGATCTACATACTCTAATAATGGATACTTTATTCGCCATCAATGATTGTTTTGGTAAAGCCATACTCAGTGTATTCATTAGATGAACGGTAAAAAAGTAAGAGCGAGGGGAGGATGACTTATTGAGGCATGCAGGCTGTAGTGCGCGTCAACTCTATCTGAATTGCGCGATCACATTTGAAAAAATATATCTTTTCAAGTTCTATTTAGTCCATATGTGTCAAACTCAAGGGCCACGGGCCACATCCGCCCGGCGTGTAATTATATCCGCCCGAGATCATTTTATATACTGTATTATTGTTATTAATGGCCGGGTATATGAAGCGCTGGTAACACAATAAACTACAGATCCCATAATGCAGCGCTTCAGCTGCCTTGCCAACACTTACCCGTTAATCAAGTCTACCTTATGATGCTGCAAGTTATTGCGAAGCTAGCTCACACGATGCTGAGAGAAAAGTTGATTCTGAAAATAGAGCCTTTAAAACCGATGGGAGGCTGAGTATATGTTTACTGAACCCGTGTGTCTCATTTGTGGAGCTAATGTGGCTGTAATTACAGAATTTAATCTAAGACGGCACTATGAGACAAAACATCAGGGTAACCTGAATGCAATGCAGAAGATACAGAAAGCAGAATAATTAAATAAGAATCTGACACTTCAGCGGACGTTTTTACCCGTGCACAATCACAAAGTGATTTCAAGTGAAGCTGCTTTTATGGGAGACACAAATGCACCCTTGCACCTTGCCTCACTTTCCCTGTTGCCAAGTAATGTTAAACCAAGTCGTCACTACGGTGTTCCCAAATACGCACTTTGCTGATAAACTGGCGCGCGCACTGAGTTTGCACGGCGCTTTGGTGACTTTGAAGAACAAAAAGTCCGTCTACATGCGGCTCGAACCTTGTGCATGTTTGGTAGCACATATCTGTGTGAGAAGCTCTTCTCAGTGATAAAGACTAACAAAACAGCACACAGGAGTCGCCTCACTGATGAGCACCTGCAATCCATCCTGAGAATCTCCACAACACAGAACCTCACACCAAACAGAAACGAACTTGTGGCCAAAAAAAGATGCCAGGCGTCCAGCTCTAAAATGACATATGAGCAAAGACAACTGAATGATTTGATTTGTTATTGCTGAAAGGAACACATTTTATTTATATTTCTAGGTTTTGTTATGCAGCATGTTCATATTTGAATTTGTATAATTTTGACAGGATATATTTTTATGGAGAGCAAAATCTTTTGGGATATTTAAAATCTAAGTTTATTTTTATATAAAATTACATAAGAGTAAAGAAATTTGAATGTTTGTTCTTTTAACGTTTACTTTATTTCTAACTTGTATAATTTAGACAGGATATATTTTTATGGAGAGCAAAATATTATAAGTTGTTTAAGGTTTGAGTTGATTTATTCAGGAATAATATTCTAAATAAAAATTCCTTCTATTTAAAATTTAAATAGAACTTGAACAAATACAATAGTTCATAATATCCACGCAGACTTGCACGTAAGAGCGGGAGTTATCCGTTTTAACAAGCAGCGTATTGCACTGATACGAAATAGCTGTGTGTGTATATATGTAGATATGTATGTATATGTATATATATGTTTATATATGTGTGTGTGTATGTATATATATATATATATATGTATTTGTGTGTATATGTGTGTATGTATGTATGTATGTACTGTATGTGTGTATGCATATGTATGTGTATATATGTAGATATATATATATGTATGTATATATATATATATATGACAACAACACTCATCACTCACAACAGTGACAAAACAATTACATTGACAATCATGTTACGTTATTTTCAAAATGTTTCCTTTTCTTTTTCATTGCTTCTTTAACACACTACTTCTCCGCTGCGAAGCGCGGGTATTTTGCTAGTAAATTATAATCATGTGATGCAGGAATTAAATATGCACATTGATCTTATTATTGAAGTGCCTATAGGCTCAGGTAAGACTGGTAATAAAACCCTGTGGCAAGACAGGGCAGTAATGCTAAAAGCCTCTCCTCTACACCTCAGAGAGGCTCCCTGGAGACATCACCTTGCCACACCCTATGCACTAAGCCACGCCCTTTCTGGGCAAGATCATTTACATGCTGGAGATCTGGTGGATGGAGGTTGTCTTTGGACCACAGCAACTGCTGCAGACCAAGTTCCTGGCTGCTTGTAAAGAGAGGCCTGTGAAAGAGTGCATTTGGCAATTTTCTTTCTGCTACTTCCTATTTCAATTTAATTAAAAGGGAATTACCAGGATGGTGCACCAACATTTTGCTCCTATGTTCGTTCCAGTTTACAATATGAAAAGTGACTCTTTCAGCAATTATTTTACTTATCTATTAAGCCCAGTAGGGGTTGTAGATTGTTAATTACCCATCTCATAGTCAACCCCAGACATCAGATCTAATTATTTTTTAAAGTTGAAATAAAATATTTAATTATTACTCATTTAAATTGAGTTATTTCTGTTCACAAATTAATCACATTTGATTTGTTATTGTCCTACTCAATACAAAGCACACTTTAAAACAAGGAAACAGTAACATATCTGAGTTTGAAGATATTTAGAGAAATTCCATAATAATGGAAAACAATATACAACTGAAGTTCATACTTCTTAAACATACTTTTGAGAAAGTGCCAAATGGAAAGTCTTGAGGTAAAATTGATGGCAGTTGAGGACAATGATGGAGAACACGCCTGGTGCTTTTCTGATAAATTTTAGCATCAGAGAAAAACTGAATCAATATTATGTGCATATAATAAAACCATGAAGATGAATTTAGTGTAACATAAATACTGAGTACATATTCTTTCACTGCATGCTTACAGAATGATACTTACATAATTTCTTTCCTTTTACATTAACTTCAAGTTAGAAAACACACACACACACAAAATCATTTAACTTTAACAGTTAAGTAACCACAAATAGGAAAATAAGTGAGCTGGCGTACCAGAGGTGCAGCTTGCATGAGTATTCTCAGCATTTGACTGAAAGGGCAACCTTTTTCTTTAGAAGTGTGAGAAGCTCTGCAGACCTTCCTGGCCATTGATGCTTTACTCTATAAGTCTAAGTTGGCACAAAGATTATTTATAAAGCGTTTCATTGTAAGTCACACAAACTCGTGCAATCAATCCGAAAGCAGGAACGCACCCACTTTGTGTTTTGTGTTCTTTTTCTGACCATCATGAAAAGTGAAAATATATCAGGTCCAGTTATATGCTTCAGACTTAATGAGAACATTTTCATTTTTGAAGATCTGCTTTACTAATGTATTGTGATTTTCAGTATTGAATATATTGATTTGCTTTTTTGAAACATATTCTCATTTGCATATTTCTTATAAATAAGATCATATATCACCATAAAAATCCAATTCTTCCAGAAAGAAGTATAAAAATTGTTAAGAAGCAAGTGAGGTGATATTATTAGGCAGCAACTGGACATACAACCAGCCTGCAGCAAAAATACTAATAGCCTTAGGCAAAAATACTAATATTGCTGATAAATTACAATAACATTGGTTTAAAGGTTCTAATTTGCTCTTACCACTTGCATCCTTTGGGTTTGTTTAAGAAATGTGGAGGCAATGTCTGTGATTAGACCACTAACTGCTGGACCAGTTGGAACTATCTATGGCTTGTTTTATTTTACAAGTTTAAGCTGGCTGTCAGTTTCCTAATTCTACGAGACACAACAGTCTCACTGATGTTTTTACAATTCATGTTACACTATGATTTATTTTTGTTTGGCTCCTTCCATCAAACCATTTCCAACTTTGCACATTCCTTTTGGGAATAATGGTCCATTTAGAAGGGTGAACATGTCAGGCAGCAATTGATGTCTGTGCTGCTGAAGGCTACCCTCTCACTTTTAAACACACCATAAAGTATAAAAGAAATGAAATTTTGTTTTTTGTAACATATGGACATATCCATATTTGATCTTCATTTAAACAGTACAGTGGAACCTCGGATCAAAAACGTCTCGGAACACGTACAAATTGGGTTATAACCAAAAAGTTCGCCAAACTTTTGCATTTGTTCACGACCACACACTAGGGTGATGAACAAGCCATTATCCCTTTTAGGTCGTATGTGCCAATGATTTCCGCATGTGTTCAGTCTCTCCCTGTACATTGTTCTCGGTCAGATATGCGTGTATTCGCTGTGAACTCTTTGTGCTCAATTTCGTGTGCTTCTGCATTAATTTTGCAATTAACCATGGCCTCTAAGCAAGTGAAGAGTGGTAGTGTTGGTGAGAAGAAAGGTTTGAAGAAAATTGAAATCGAATTAAAGAAAGAAATTATTGAAAAGTATGAATGTGGCGTTCGTGTTACTGATCTTGCCGCCGAGTACAAGAAGTCAAAATGTATGATTTTGAGTATTCTAAAGCAGAAAGAGGCCATTAAAGCAGCTGATGTTGCAAAAGGAGTTACATTGTTAACCAAGCAGAGGCCTCAAGCGCTGGAAGAGGTGTGGTTGAACGAGAAGCAACTTGCAGGGGATAGCGTAAATGAGGCAATGTTATGTGAGAAAGCCAGGAAGATTCATGGTGATTTGCTGCAAAACTATCCTTCTACGAGTGGCGAAGGTGAGGAATTTAAAGCCAGTAGAGGATGGTTTGAAAAGTTTTGCAAGAGAAGTGGCATTCATAGTGTGGAGAGGCATGGAGAAGCTGCTAGTTCCAACACCGAAGCACCGAAAGAATTCGTGAAAAATTTCACAAAATTCATGGAGGATGAAGGCTACATCCTGCAACAAGTGTTCAACTGCGACAAGACCGGATTGTTCTGGAAGAGGATGCCAAAGAGGACCTACATTACCCAGGAAGAGAAGGCTATGCCCATCCACAAACCAATGAAGGAGAGGTTAACTGTTTTGCTGTGTGCTAATGCTAATGGTGACGTAAAAATCAAGCCGCTAGTCGTTTATAAATTTGAGAACCCTCGTGCTTTCAAGCAGCACAATGTAAACAAAGCCAGACTGCCCATGATGTGGAGGGCAAACACAAAGGGTTGGGTCACAAGGACATTGTTTTTGGAATGGCTGCACGAGGCTTTCGCTCCAGCCATGAAGCGATATCTTGAAGAGAATAATCTGCCTGAAAAATGCCTTCTTCTGATGGACTATGCACCGGTACACCCTCCAAATTTGGCTGACAGTATGGTCGAGGAGTACGATTTTATTAAGGTCGTGTTCCTCTCCGTCCCGTCCCCCAACCAACACGACTCCTCTTCTGCAGCCCATGGACCAGCAGGTTATCTCAAATTTTCAGAAGCTGTACACCAAAGGACTATTCGCCAGGTGTTTCAATGTAACCGAGGAAGCGTCTTTGACCCTGAAAGAGTTCAGGAAGAACCATTTTAATATTGTTCATTGCATCAACCTCATCAATAAAGACTGGGAAGACGTCACATACCGGACCTTGAACTCGGCTTGGAAGAAACTTTGGCCTGAATGCGTTCCTGAACAGGATTTAGAAAGATTTGAGCCTCCTGTTGTGGATGAGATTGTGTCCATGGGCAAGAGCATGGGTCCTGAAGTGGACAATGAGGACATCCAGGAGCTGGTCCTGGATCACAAGGAGGAGCTGAAGACGGAGGAACTCACTAAACTCCATCAGGAGCAGCACAAATTGCTCACCGAGGAGCAGTCCTCAGGGGAAGAAGAGGAAGGGGCAGTTATAAAAAGTGATGCAATGAAAGCCGTCATGGAAAAATGGAACGAGTGCCAGGATTTTTTCGAGAAGAACTACCCTGACAAAGCAGTTGCGAACAGAGTGATAAACATGATGAACGACCATGTCGTTTCGCATTTCCAAAAGATTTTAATGAGTAGGAAAAGGCAAGTTCATTAGACCGCTATTTCACAAAGTCTGATCCACCAACTAAACAGCTAAAAACACCAGAAACCCAAGAAATCACAAGAGAGAAAACACCTGAAGGAGAATGTCCCTCCATCGCGCAGAGGGACTCTCTCAAAACTGTAACCTCCTCTCCACCCAGCTTTCTTCATGCCAGAACTCAACTCATGCAAGGTTAGTTTTCTTGGTTGTTTATGGTTAGTTTTTGTATAAATTAAGGATTTTTCAAATTTTCATTTTTTTTCCCCTGTGCTTAAAACTTATTAAAAAAAGTGTTTAGAGCAAGCGGTTTGTAAAGCTGTAGCGTAAACTCTTGCAATGTTAGTTTTCTCTGTTCAAGGTTTCCTCAGTGTTATTCAATGTTTTTACATTTAGTTTACTATTACACTGTGCATTCTATGGTATAATTAACTATTTTGTGCTTAAACATCTTTAAAACAAAACATATTTACATACAGTTCATAGGTCTGGAACAGATTAATTGTATTTACATACAATCTTATGGGGGAAATTAGCTTGGGTCATGACCAAATCGGGTTGCAACCAGAGTTTTGTAACAAATTATGGTTGTGACCAGAGGTTCCACTGTATCTCTAGAGAAAGGTGAAGGAATATAACAAACATCCATCCATCAATTATCCAATCCGCTATATCCTAACTACAGGGTCACGGGGGTCTGCTGGAGCCAATCAGCGAATACAGGCCGCAAGGCAGGAAACAAACCCCGGGCAGGGCACCAGCCCACCGCAGTATAACAAACATCATGCTACATTTACATTTTGTAGTGCATTGTATAATTAAAAGAAGGCAAACATGCAACTTCTGTGCATGGTAAAATAAGACCATCCCCACATTTATCACTATATCAAATACTTAAAAGCAGAATTAAGAGTGCCCAATCAGGTGCAAACATTTAGAACATCACTAAAAAGGCTCTTGACTGAGCCCGTCTCATTTAAACCTCAGACATTTAGTTTGGTTTGCTCTGTGTTGTTGAAGTGTGTATTAACACCATGCCAAAATCAAAAGAGCTCCCTAAAGACTTCAGAAAAAAAGGTAATTGATGCCTAAAAGTCTGGGAATGGGTATAAAAACAACTGGAAATCAACCATTCCACTATTCAGAAGACCGTCAACAAGTCGAGAAGACTTCATATAACTGCAGTTTTTCCAGGCCAGGCCTCCCCAGTAAGTTCAGCCCAAGAGAAGAACACCAAATGTTAAAAGAAGTCTCTAAAACCCCAAAACTTCATCATAAGACCCACACTCTGTTCTTGCCACTGATGATACTAAAGCACATATACCTGAGATCCATATGAGAGGTGTGCCAGAAAAGTCCTTTGCTTTCAGCAAAACAACATCAGGGTTAAGATTAAAGTTTTCCCATGAACACCTAGGCAATGACCAGACCTTCTGGAACAAAGTCCTTTGGACATATGAGGCAAAGGTTGAGTTACAGTAAATACAGCATTTAAATTGTAAAACATGGTTTGACTCTTATGGTTTGGGACTGCTTTGCTGCATCAAGCCCTGGGCAGCTCACCATTACAGAATCCACTATGAATTCTCCACTGTGTCAGAGGGTGTTTGTGACCATCTATCAGAAGGGTGAAGTTCAAAACAAGGTGGACCTTGCAGCATAAGAATGACCCCCTACAAATACCAATAAAGTCCACCAAGGAATATCTGAAAAAGAAATAAATATAGGGTTCTAGATTGGCCAAATCAAAGCTCAGTGCTGAATCCCATCAAGATGCTGTAGGGGGATTTGAAGTGAGCTGTGCACGTAAGACATCCATGAAACATCATATAGCTGATGTAACAATTTTTCCCCTTCACCAGAAACATATTGAGAAATAAACCACTAACCTGATTGACTGTTGATTGACCTCACATCAGAAAATAACTTTGTGAAAAGCACCCCTGCAAAACAAAAAAAAAAAAAACAATTAATTACACAACAAGTACAAGTGGAGAAAATGTAACCAATCTTAAACATCACTGTACAGAATATTCACAAGCATTCAAGGAAGTCTGGGCCGATGGCTGCAACATTTGTTTGTAGAGGGTCCAAAATGCAGACATTTTAATTTTAAATTTAAAGGTCAACGATGACACCGTTTTCGATAAAGTAGGGAAGTTCTGCTACTTAGAGAACATGATCAGTGTCTAAAGACATGCAGACACAGCAATGATAGCCAAGGTAAGGTGTGTATGGAAAAAAATCCTGGAGCTGTTTCAAGCTCTGACATCTATAGGACTCCCTCCAGCATTGAAAGGTAAGGTTTACGAACAGTGCGTTAGGAGAATCATGCTCTGTGGCCAATAAACAAAAAAGTTCATTCAAACCTGGAAGGAATATAGAAGAACGATAAGACAGATGTGTGGAGAGAGCAAAAAAATGGGGGTTAAAGAAAGACTTAGTGCGGAGACAATAGGTGCTGAGCAGAGGAGAAACAAACTTCAATGGTTGAGGCATGTAGATCAAAAGGCATAGGATGACTGTGTGAGGAGGTGCACCAAGGTGGAGGTGGAGGGGAGGATTTCCTGAGGTTGTGATGGATGACATGTAAAAAAGGGTTTCATCCCAAAGGATGGCCAGGGCTACAAAAGAGGAGTAAAAAGATTCAAGAAGCAACCAACCAACCTAGCTAAACCCAAAAATTGGTTGTCAAACTAAAGATGGCAATGATGTTCAATAACAACTTTAATACATAGTGGACTAACCAGACAGGACATACCTTGGCCAAAAAGTATGGCCCTCAAGTACAAAGCAACATCTGCCTGTACAGCAACAGCAGCCCAACTGGGTCTCATTCAGAAAAGTTTGAAGACGAGCAAAAATCAAGATTTTGACGATTACAGAATACTGCCTTTTCATTATGCCATGTTTGCATTTTAAAGTTAAGAGGTAGCACTAGGGTTAAAAGTGTGCACACTTTGTTTCAAGATGAATATGAAGCATTACTAATCAAGATATATAGAACCAGAACAGCAGGAATGACATCTGAATCTTCAGGGAACGATAAAAAAACCTGCAGTTGATCTTTTTAAAACTCACTGACTAACTTTGCCTCCCAGTGCATTCATATTCCGAAGATAGAAATGGCTCTGCTGATAAGGGAATTGGTTAATTTGCCAGCCTCGACATACAGCGACTATAAAAAGAAATCACACTGGACTTTTTCACATTTCAATGTATGACAATAAGGAATCATCCAATAATTAACTGGGATATTTTGCTACAATATAATAAAGTCAAGACGACAAACAAATCTTCACAAATTCTGATTGAAAAAAGTAAATATTAGTTTTAGTAAACCATCATGAGGTTGACTAAGGCACACCGAAACAAGCATTGGTGTACAAACTGCCGTTTGGTGGGTAGACAGTAAACTAAGTGGCATTCACCACTGTCTAATTAAGGTTCTTCACACAAATTTAGATTCAACCTATAAAAAAAAAACAAGGCATCCTCCAATATCAAGAAGGCCACCAAAATGTCAACGGTCTCTGGTGTGGGAGATGGAAAAAGTTGTGCCTACAACAGCGACTGTCGAGATTCTCGACTCACAAAGTAATTCATTGGATAAAAACAAATATTTGTGTCATTTGTTTGTCAGAAACACTTTTTGACTAAGAAGAAACAGATTTTTGACACAAAAAGCCAAAATTGACTTTTTATCCACAACAACACAGGTTTTCATGAGAATGACATTCTAACACAATGAACAGCATGGTGTTAGCTGTTAGGCCATAGGAGATGGTTTTCTGCCCATGTACATGGAACATTCTAAAAGTTACCTCATTTTTTTAACTCTATTTATTAAAAATTTCAAAAGCAAATTACATCACTTTTCTACATATTCACCTTCCTTTGCAATGCAATTTTTCCAGCATCGTACCAACTTTTTAATGCCATCAGCAAAATATGTTTTTGGTTGAGCGCGCAGCCACTGAAGCACCGCTGCTTTCACATTGTCGTGGCTGTAGCTGGATGTCCAGAGTACTTTGCATCTGCTACACTACATTTCAATCGACTCATTGACGACTCTATGAGAGAAAACTTTATCCCCATAGTGAGCACACATGCGGAGATGAATTTGTGCTCCCAGCACACCTTCTGCCTAAAAAAAGCGTATGAGAGAACGCTTGTTCATCTTTGGTGCAATTTATAAGTTTTGCAGCCATCTTCACCAGAGGATTACAACTCTTATACTAAACTGCAACGTCAGCCGGCATAACATAACTAGTCTCATGCTCTCAGACAAGATCGATTACTCCTCCCGCCTTCACCGTTTCCAACGAAATCATAAAAGTGCTCAAATTTTTTTGAATGAGCCTCATATCTGGAACACTTAAAGAATTAAGCTGGTGGCCAAAAATACACAAAGACTCACTGGAGTCATTGTGACTTGGCAGGTGCAACATCAATGAAGGTATTCAGGGGACACAAAATACGATGTTGGGTCACCTCAAGGTAATGTCAAATTGGGCGACTTTCCAGTGCTTTTCAGCGTTAGCTTCCAATTATTGTGAGCCGCGTAAAGTGACATGTCCAACAGCTCACTCCAAGTAGTCCAAGACTTGCCAAGACAAAATAAAAACAGGTTCAATGTTCTCTTTAGTTGTAATGGTGGGCTTTCAAGCATGAGAACTGACAAACAATGAATGCTCATCCGTAAGTGCAATTTGTACAATAAATGGACAAGGAATAAGGAATAAACAGAAGAGAAGCTCATTTTCTCTGATGTCTAGTGTTTTACATACCACAGCAGAATGAAATAAAGAAAAAAAGGGGCAGAGATTGTGGCTGAAGTCACTGTAGCAATTAACCCTCCATCAGGCAGCATGTTATTTATTGGCTGTCAGAAAAAGGGGCAAGCACAACGGTGATGGAAAGTTGGCACTCAGCCACTAAATTTGACATAGCCAGCAATTTTCAGTCATTTAAACTGACAACGTCTGGTGACAAGATCAGCAACTGGTGTCAGCAAGTCTGACACACCCTATGACTTGAAGTTGCATATTGTGACAACTTGGATTCAGTTGTTACTATGAAAGTCTACTAAATGGCAAGTTTTATTCCCTAAAATGGCCAAGAAGTAGCCTGAAAAACAAAGTCTTAAATAACCATATAAGATCATCACAAGATGACCCAAAAGGACTTGTTTCACTTGTCAGGCCCTGGAAGACCTCTAAAAGCGTGTGCCTAAATAGCACTCTCTCAGCCCCCAAATAAGATGTTGCCAAAAAAATTAACAAAACATTCAGGCCAATAAAAACATGAGGAGACATATGCTATAAAAGAATATTACTAAAGGCTATGTTACATTTCATAACTTTTCAGATGATCTTCAGTCACAGCCTTCATTACATAATCTTAGCAATTTGGAGGCAGTAAGCGGCATGCTCCAGGGAATTTAGTCACATAATGTGACATGCCCAGAGTTTTATTCCAACTACTCCACGACTCACCCCAACAAAATGAAACAGGCCAGATTTTATCTCTAGTCGTTGAGCCAAGCACTGCGCACATAAGAGATGACAACCAATGAATGCTCATCTGGACTTATAATTCATTGAAAATAGTGATGAGGAATAAGGAGTGTGGATGTTTAGGACCTCACAAACAGAAGAGACGCTCATCTGCCTGATGTCTCATGTTTGACATACCTTGGTAGAAAGGGCTGATACTGGGGCCAAACTTGCCATACATGTTAACCCTTCATTCAGTACCGGCTCCATCTGGTAGCACGTTATTGGTTGTCATGAAAAAGGGCAAGCAAGACTGTGCTAGAAGGTCAGTGAGCAGTCACTAAATTAGGCATTCCCAGCGACTGTCATTTGTTTAAACAGACATGGTCTGGCAACAAAATCAGCAACTACAGTGAGAAAATCTGATGCACCCCATGACTAAAAGTCACATAATCATAATGTGACATCAGCTTTACAATGAATCATGGATGTCATACCTTTCAGCTTTGTTCTGTTCACAAGCTTTAAAACTGCAGTAAAAAATTTGTGGACCCTTTCACTCACAAATAAATAAAATGATTCTTCCTAAGTTTTATGTACAATGTGCATTCTTGTAGTCTTAAGTGCTGCTTAGACTTTGAGCAAATTCCAACTATTCGGCCTCAAGCTTTCAAAGTTGAGAGTTTTTAAGGCTAATACCAAAAATGGCCAAACCACTGCTCATAATGTCACAAAATATGGCATCCGCATTTGTAACTTTAAAAGAAAGTTCAAATTTGTAGTCACAGCAGCCAAGCTCTATTTATGAAGAAATTTTGATTACATAGTATGCCTTTAAATATGCTGAATTTAATCTAATTTATTTAATTATCAGCAGGTCTTTTTGTTTTGAGTTTTGAATTCAGCACCTTTATTTTCGGAGTTGACGATGCAAGCCTCAAGAGAATGGTTTAGCTGCAGACCCCTTTTTGGTTGCTTTAACCTCAGGACCCTGTGAAGCCATTCAGGGGTATGCAGCTGAAGGAGGAAAATCGAAAGTCTTGGAACAGGAATATCATGAAAATGTATCATTCAGTGTTTCCCCGTGGTCTAAAACATTTACTTAGTGTCTAAAGATATGTGTGCATGCAAGGGCAGATATGGATGCTGACCATAAAGAAATAAATGTAGCTGCATTTTGTAAATAAAGCCTAACACCATAAATTAATGAGCATGTAACATCTATGATAGTAAACGATAGTTAATTTCTACATTTGTAAAATCATTACATTGCATGTGCATTTAATCAGGTGCTGTATTATCTAGAAATACTCTCATGTTAAATACTACTGTAAGAAATAATGAGATGGAAAGATTGAGACACACATCGAATAGCCTTTAAGCTCAACAATGGGCACTTTTATCTAATAAGGACAGCTTGTCTGCCTGGGTCTTGGGAAGTCTAACATCCTTGGTCATGTTTTCCTGCGGTTATAGGCCAAGGAAAATGGCTCATAAAATCGCCAAATGCAGCTATGCCTGCACTGTTTCCCATCATGTAGCATGGCTAAGATCTCTGATTGTCCTTTACACTGTTGCGCTCCTTCCCTGCAATTCACTAATGAACACCCTTCCCATCTGCATGAGGCTGATATTTTTTTCACTAAATTGGAAACCTCTTCCTGCATTCTTGAATGTTCCCAAGCTTGTATAATGTAGCACAAACCTTCCCGAAACGTGTTCTGTGCAGCACTCTATGCACCTCTGTTACTGATAATGGCACATCCAGCCCTGCCCTTCTTCATCACAATCAGTGGGCTGCCAAAGTACTATAGTGTTATTATAATTCTTCTTCCTCTTTTAGCTGCTCCTGTGGATCTTCTTGTTCCATATCTCCCTGTCCTCTATATATACAGTATACTGTAATATATATATATATATATATATATATATATATATATATATATATATATATATATATATATATATATATATATATATATATATATATATATATATATATATATATATATATATATATATCCATCCATCCATCCAGACCCAGACTTCCCTCTCCCCGCCACTTCTTCCAGCTCTTCCGGGAGAATCCCATGCTCCCAGGCCAGCCGGGAGACATAGTCCCTCCAGCGTGTCCTGGGTCTTCCCCGGGGCCTCCTCCCGGTTGGACGTGCCCGGAACACCTCACTCACCAGGGAGGTGTCCAGGAGGCATCCTGATCAGATGCCCGAGCCACCTCATCTGACTCCTCTCCTCTACTCTGAGCCCATCCCGGATGACTGAGCTTCTCACCCTATCTTTAAGGGAAAGCCCAGACACCCTGCGGAGGAAACTCATTTCAGCTGCTTGTATTCGCAATCTCGTTCTATCGGTCACTACCAATAGCTCATGACCATAGGTGAGGGTAGGAGCGTAGATCGAATGGTAAATTGAGAGCTTTGCCTTACGGCTCAGCTCCTTTTTCACCACGACAGACCGATGCAGAGCCCGCATCACCGCGGATGCCGCACCGATCCGCCTGTCGATCTCACGCTCCATTCTTCCCTCACTCGTGAACAAGACCCCGAGATACTTGAACTCCTCCACTTGGGGCAGGATCTCTCCCCCAACCCTGAGAGGGCACTCCACCCTTTTCCGGCTGAGGACCATGGTCTCGGATTTGGAGGTGCTGATTCTCATCCCAGCCGCTTCACACTCAGCTGCGAACCGATCCAGAGAGCTGAAGATCACGGCCTGATGAAGCAAACAGGACATCATCATCTGCAAAAAGCAGTGACCCAATCCTGAGTCCACCAAACTGGACCCCTTCAACACCCTGGCTGCGCCTAGAAATTCTGTCCATAATTATATATATATATATATATATATACACAGTTACTGCTCAAAAAATTAAAGGAACACTTTTTAATCAGAGTATCGCATAAAGTCAATGAAACTTATGGGATATTAATCTGGTCAGTTAAGTAGCAGAGGGGGCTGTTAATCAGTTTCAGCTGCTTTGGTGTTAATGAGATTAACAATAAGTGCACTAGAGGGGCAACAATGAGATGACCCCCAAAACAGGAATGGTTTACATGTGGAGGCCACTGACCTTTTTTCCCTCCTCCTCTTTTCTGACTGTTTTTTCACTAGTTTTGCATTTGGCTACAGTCAGTGTCACTACTGGTAGCATGAGGCGATACCTGGACCCTACAGAGTTTGGTTGCACAGGTAGTCCAAATTCTCCAGGATGGCACATCAATATGTGCCATTGCCAGAAGGCTTGCTGTATCTCCCAGCACAGCTTCAAGGGAATGGAGGAGATTCCAGGAAACAGGCAGTTATTCTAGGAGAGATGGACAGGGCCATGGAAGGTCCTTAACCCATCAGCAGGACCAGTATCTGCTCCTTTGGGCAAGGAGGAACTGGATGAGCACTGCCAGGGCCCTACAAAATGACCTCCAGCAGGCCACTGGTGTGAATGTCTCTGACCAAACAATCAGAAACAGACTTCATGAGGGTGGCCTGAGGGCCCGACGTCCTCTAGTGGGCCCTGTGCTCACTGCCCTGCACCATAGAGCTCGATCAGCATTTGCCATAGAATACCAGAATTGGCAGGTCCTCCACTGGCGCCCTGTGCTCTTCACAGATGAAAGCAGGTTCACCCTGAGCACATGTGACAGACGTGAAAGGGTCTGGAGAATCCTTGGAGAACGTTACGCTGTCTGTAACATCATTCAGCATGACCGGTTTGGTAGTGGGTCAGTGATGGTCTAGGGAGGCATACCCGTGGAGGGACGCATAGATCTCTACAGGCTAGATCTGTCTTGTCATGAAGCACAGTTTAAACTTTTGACTAAAGGGTATTATTTCATTTCAATAGAGGGCTCTAATAATGTTAAAAAAACATATTTAGAAGGTCGTAAACAGGTTTTCAATGCTCTAACTGCAAAAATATTAGATCTATACTAATAAAAGGCAAAGCCCTCACTCACTCACTCACTCACTCACTCATCACTAATTCTCCAACTTCCCGTGTGGGTGGAAGGCTGAAATTTGGCAGGTTCATTCCTTACAGCTTCCTTACAAAAGTTGGGCAAGTTTTATATCGAAATTCTACGCGTAATGGTCATAACTGGAAGCAGTTTTTCTCCATTTACTGTAATGGAGATGAGCTTCAACGCGGGGGAGTTTCGTGTGACATCATCACGCCTCCCACGTAATCACGCAGTACATAGAAAACCAGGAAGACCTCAAAAAAGCGCTCAAGAAAACATGCATTATATAATTGAGAAGGCAGCGAAACAATAAGAAGCGAAGCGAGTGACATATACAACCATATTCATGAGTTCTGCTACTTCGGAAACAAAGCACGATGTAAACCTACACTTTAAATTAAGTTCATAGACAGGCTGCCACTGGCGTTTGTAATTTAGTGCCTGCCCATATAAGGCCGTCCATCAGCGGCAATCCAATAGCAAACTGCCACGGGTAAATATTCACGGGTGAAAGACTGTGCTTATGGAGAGGAAGATGAGATGGTCAGGCCAAACAAAGATGCCAGGCGTCCAGCTCTAAAATGACATATGAGCAAAGACAACTGAATGATTTGATTTGTTATTGCACGTTAAAGCGGGAGTCAACCGTTTTAACAAACAGATTATTGCACTGATACGAAATAGCTGTGTGTGTATATATGTAGATATGTATGTATATGTATATATATGTTTATATATGTGTGTGTGTATGTGTGTATATATGTAGATATATATGTATGTATATATGTGTATATGTATATATATATATATAGATAGATATATATATATATATATATATATGACAACAACACTCATCACTCACAACAGTGACAAAACAATTACATTGACAATCAGGTTACGTTATTTTCAAAATGTTTCCTTTTCTTTTCATTGCTTCTTTAACACACTACTTCTCCGCTGTGAAGCGCGGGTATTTTGCTAGTTTATAAATAAAGAATCCTACTTCGTGGAAATTCATTTATATGTCTGGTGCGGATTAACCGCGATAAACAAGGGTTTACTGTATAACTGTGCGGAGAATATTTATAAACAGTGTGGGAGAGTTTCTAAGGGCTTAAAATATATAAAAATAACCCATACAAACATATGGTTTCTACTTTGCGGATTTTCACCTATCGTGGGGGGTTCTGGAACGCAACCCCCGCGATCGAGGAGGGATTACTGTATATTTATTTACCTATCTACCAATTTATGTATGTATTTATTTAAAGAGTTTATATACAAAAACAAATTGTTCTTCCTGGGGACAAGTAAAGTTCTATCTATTCCTGGGATCTCAACCAATTAAATAAACATTTGTGGGGCAATAAGAATCCAAGCGCCTCACAGCTGCTACAAGACCTTCTGTAGACAGGTGTGTGCCTTTCCTAACTGTGTAAAATCAATTGAACTGACCGTGGTGATCAACAGAATGGGGTGCACTTGAGACAAATTTTGAGTGCCATAGTGAAGGGTCTGAATTTTTGTGTCAAAGTAAAATTGCAGGTTTTTTTTTTTTGTGTTTTTTTTTTATATATCTGAAAAATATTCCTAAAATCCAGTTTATGCTTCATCATTCTGGGGTACTGGGTGTTGTTTCAGGAGAGATACAATAAATGAAAACTATTTTAACATAAGCCTGCAACATAAATGTGAAAACAGTGAGGTGGGTCTGAATCCTTTCTGAAGGCACTATATTTCAGTAAAAAAAACCCTAGACTGTACTCATGTTGTAAATATATTGAATAAGGTGGCCACATCAGATTTTCTATATTATGTTGATCAATCAGGTTTAAAATTGCATATTGGAATAAAATAAGCTTCAATGTCTCGTATCTGCTGCTCTACTAAAGTCAGACACGCCAATTCTGGCACCCGGTACTAGTCGCCACTGTACTGCAGAATCATGTTTTTCAAATTGGTTCTTTTCCTTTCACTATTTAAACTCTCTGTCATTCACAATCAAAAAATCCTCCACATTTGCTAACAGGTTCCTTTAATGAAATCATCCAATCACAACAAACTGAAACTTTAAATCGGCTATTCCAGTTCTACTTCACTCACATTAATTGAAGCTAACAGGAAGACAAAACCCCAGAGGCTTACAAGGCAGCAAACGAAAGAGAGGAAGAATAAAAATAAAAACATTGGGGTTAAAAGAATATTTCTCAGTACAATAAGTTTACCATTTTACTGCTTTTTGTTCAATATTTGTAAAAAAAAAAAGAGGAGCTCTGAGAAAATGAACAGCTTAATCTGTTTTAAGGCAGGCTCGCACTATCCATTGCTGGCATCATTTGTCTCCCAAACTGAGATGTCAGCTGAGTAAAGCAGCAGCTGCGCAGCTGTTTCCCCACCACAGTGGAGGGCACTAGGTCGGAACATCTGGAGGACATTAAAATAATGTAGACAAAGTTAAACTATCCCCTTGTCTCCCTGACATACAGATTCTCCCCATTCCCCCCGCCCAATTTCTCCGGAAAAGGATGTCTTTGTTTTATTCACTTCACAAACTGGCCAGTTAAGGCGTATTCATTAAAGAAAGAACAGGCTGCTGCAATATATTTAAGTAGTTTCCACTTTCTAAACCAGCAGGTTGTTTTTGACCCATTCCAGGAAAGAGCAATCCCAGGCCTGTCATCCATCTTTTTAAGTAAACCACTTAATGCTTTTTCTCACTGACAAAATCCCATACTTGGTTAAAAAAGGAAGGGTGGCCCGGCAGTGAACCAGTTAGACTGTTAAGCATGTGATCACACTTCAGTCAGGCTAAGAAAGTCACTTAGCCTTCAGGTGCTGTAATGACAGGACTGAGTAAGATTTGTATATGTGTCATCACATTTACACTGTAAAAATGTGTAAGCTCTTTGTGCCTATACTCTGTGATATGATGGCAAAATATAAAACAAAAAGTGCTTGATAATTCCCACATGGCATGATAAACAATGCAGGATTTCTTCTACTTTCTGTATTCTCACAAAACTGCTCTGTGTTTCTTATTAAAATTCCTGTTAGTGGATGGAGCTGGTTGCTGCCTGGGATTGGTACAATCATGGTAGTCATCCAAAATACGATCTTTTCATTTAAAAAATGGAACAATCTCCATCCACACTAGTGTTTTCACATTGTTTATGAAAGTATCCACGACCAAAAACGCATGATGCAGACATTGGCCTACAATGGACATGCACACATGAGTGGAAATATTCTTGAAGGGACAGTAACGCCACCAAACACAAAACCGCAGCAACCGGTAAATTGTTTTCCTATTGCACATGTATGCAGCATTCAATCTGTACAAAATATTATTTTGATGCAACAGAACAAGTGCCATGGAAGGCAATTCTTGTATGTCTGCTAAGTTGGAATTTGTTTTCCTTCTGTGAAGAGAGACCAATCAGAAAACGAGGCTTTGGAATGAGCAAAATCCAAGCACAAACCAATCGTAGTGCAATTAGAGTCTGCAATTTTGTCCATCCAAGCATACAACAGTGGAGAGTGTTTGTTTTCAAACACATTTGTTTTGGGGATTGAAAATGTTGGAACAGTGTGTATATAAGATTAGATTAGATTAGATTCAACTTTATTGTCATTACACATGTATAAATACAGGGCAACGAGATTCAGTTTAGCATCTAATCAGAAGTGCAAAGAGCAGAAGTGCAATAAATATAATATGTGCATATTATGTACAGTTAAATGCGATATGTACAGCTAAGAGCACAGTGAAGATGGGAATAGATATATAGATATATATAGATAGATATACAGATGTTCTAAATGCGGTTCAACGGGGGACTGAGTTCAGAAGTGTGACCGCTGTGGGGAAGAAGCTGTTCCTAAACCTGCTGGTTTTAGTCGGAAGGCTCCTGTAGCGCCTTCTGGAGGGGAGGAGCTGGAAGAGTTTGTTGTCTGGATGAGAGGAGTCCTTAAGAATGCAACGAGCTCAGCATAAACATCTCTTCTTGTGAACGTCCTCAGTGACCGGAAGTGGAGTCCCTATGATGCGTTGTGCGGTTTTCACAAATGCCTGCGCTTTTAAATAAAAACATACTAATGTGGATGGGGTATAAGAGAGGGGGCACCGATAAATAATTAAATAGTACTAGCAACAAATAAATAAAGCAAAGAAGGTCTTTTTATAACAAAAACCAAAACACATTTTATACACTGCCCCCCATTTCAGGACACCATAATGTTTGGGACACTCGGCATTCCAGATGTTTGTGATTCCTCAGGTGTGTTTCATTAGCACAGCTGATACTTCAGCTTGTTTGTATGCTTTGGAGTCTGTAGTTGCCATTGTTCAACATGAGGACAAGAGCTATAATAAGTCAAAGAAGCCATAATGAGGCTCAAAAACAAAAATAAAACCATTCAAATCATCAGTAAAATTTTAAGATTCACTAAATAAAATGTAAATAAAATAATACTAATAAATAAAATGTCTGAAATATCATTAAGAAGAAAGAACACCCTCAATAATCACAAAGGGACTAGTAAGCCAAGGAAGACCTCCAGTGCTGATGACAGAAGAATCCTCACTGTAGTAAAGAAAAAGCCTCAAATGCCTGTGTGACAGACCAGAAACAGTCTTCAGGGGGCAGATGTGTGTGTGTGTGTGTGTGTGTGTGTGTGTGTGTGTCAGAGACAACTATCTGCAGAAGACTTCAAGAACAGAAATACAGAGACCACAATTCAAGATGCGAACCACTAGTTGGCCACACAAACAGGATGGGCAGATTACAGTTTGTGAAAAAGGGCTTGAAAGAGTCTGCAGAATTCTGGGAAAAGGTCTTGTGGACAAACTAGACAAAGATGAACCTTATCAGATTGGTGGGAAGAAGAAAGTATGGAGACAAGAAGGAACTGCTCAAAATCCAAAGTAGACCATCTCATCTATTAAATAAGGTGAGGGTGAGGGTCTTTTATGGCTTGGGCATGTATAGCTGCCACAGGCACTGGCACACTTATCTTCATTGATAATGGAGCTGCTGACGACAGGGGCACAATGAGTGTATAGAAACATCTGATCTGCTCAAGTTCCAGTAAATGCCTCCAAACTCATTGGACGGGGCTTCATCCTACAACAAGATAATGATCCAAACATACTGCTAAGGCAACACAGGAATTTTTGAAACCTAAAAAAATGGAACAAAATCTTGACCATGTGGAAAAAGTGTTGTCACCAAAATATATGCAAATACCATTATATTAAAATGTACACTTCAATCATGTCTGAATTGGTTGATTTGCAATTTTAAAGAGTGTTAAATCAAGGAAAAATGTGTCTTTGTCCCAGACATTATGGAAAGCATTGTATCTGTCATAGCGTCTATGGTTTGCTCCTGTCTTGTGTCAGTCTTTGCCAAAAAATACCATGACAACCGTGTAATGGCTTATTTATTACGTCCACAATAGAAACACATAGCAAATCAAACGTAATACTCCTACTCTCTATATTTTGTGCCAAAAGCAGTAAGACTAGACAATATTTAAATTTTGTGGTAGAAAACAGTACACCATTGCTGGACTCAGGGCTAAAGGAAATGCTCTTTAGCTAGAAGACGCGCCTCCACATTCAGGAAACTGAAACCATGGAGCCTCAAAGGTGCTGTCCCGCCAACTGAAAAAACCTTGAGTTCTGTCCCAACTGTAAACACCAAACTATCTTTAAAAAATGCTAATGGTTGGAAAAACAAGATATGACTGTGTGCCAAAAGGACAACATTTGTTTTACATTTGAAATGTTATACACTGAAACACTCAAGGAGAAAAAGTTCTTGTTGCCTTTTTTATGCAATGAGGACTGAAATTAGGTAATGAGGGGTACAAATGTACATGCATTCATACAGTACAAAAAGAAAAGCTCATCAACAAATGATACAGGCCAGAACTATCTCAAGCTTATAAGCATTAATCCACATAATTAAAAAAAAATCATAGCTAAAAAGAAGCAACTAAGTTCAATTATACTCTGTCGGCAGTATAGCTGCTACAGCTTGCTCCCTGTTCAACGCTGAAATTAAAAGTCTGCTCTCTAGACACAAAGTAGACTAATGAAAAAGTTGACTCTTACTGATTATATCCTTTCTGCTTTGATTCTCCATGGATATGGACATGTCTGATGTAGAAGAAAACAGCAGGGAGGGATCTTGCATGTGCTAATTATCGTCCGCTTCAAGGGAAAGTGTGTAATTCTAAATAAATTAATTAATAAATAAATAAAACAAATCCTATAATACTAAAACCAATCCCCTGACAAAACACTGCAAAGCAGAACACAAAAACCAGGAATTTGTTATATACACAGAATAGCAGAAAATACTCGAAACACCTAACAATATATTAACATCAGGGACTATCCTTGGCTTTCAGAACAGCTTCAGTCCTTCTTGAAATGCTATCTTATAAGTGCTCAACTGTGGGTGGTGGGATGTTCCACCATTCTTCAAGAGGAAAAGCCCTCAAGTCTTAGTGGAATGACAGAGGTGGAAGTCTACTTCACACTCCGTACTTCAGAACTTCACATATGGGTTCAATGATCATCAGATTTGATTCTGCAAGATGGCCGATTAATTTGCTGTTATGCAACCACATATAACAATTGCCAGACCCAATGACCACCACAAGAGGTCTGCACAAACCATTATACCCCTTGCAAAAGACATTGTAGGCTGAAGACATGCATTGGGAGAAAGTAGTCTTATTGGACCATATTATTTTTTCTGCCTTTGCCAGGTTAGGGGATTGGCCTCAATTACGAGGTATAATCATTATGCTTCTGACAGCCCTGGTGTAATTTCCAGACTTGTGAAGATGCCAGGATACTCTTTTTTTCTGACACTGGTTCTCAGATGCGCCGATTCATTTGAGTAGTAATCTGTGAGACTACATTTTTGTGAAGACTCAGTCTATTTGTGTAAGAGGTCTCGCAGTTTCTCTTTGTCAATGCAGTTTATCCATCTTTGGCATACATTATCATTACTTTCAAGACTGCTCCTCTTTGATATATGAATTAATTTTGCAGTCTTTGAAATCAATGTACCTGCAATTTAAGAAACAACGATGTAACCTTTTAGTTACTTCATATTTCTTTGAAAAGTTGCATATCAAAATGTCAATCGTCATATCTCTTTTATGGCCAACATGACAGGTCAGGTCAGGTAGCATGCACTGGTACAGCGCATTGCCGCACCCATTACATGACAAAGCAACTCGGGATCCTAGCTGGCAACCCCCCAGGCAGACACGGCCCAGTTCCACCCTCTGGAAATGACCATCTATCTGCCGCAGCCAGGTATTACGAAGGGTGTCCCCTTGGTCTGGTCCAGCCGCTTGGGCCCTCAACAATGAGGATCCTGCAAGCCGGATCACCCTCAGGGAATCACACCACATGGCCGTCCTGCTGTTATTGACGCTCACTCACAACACAGGTAATGTGCCTCATTTGGGACTCTGTGAGCAATTGCTCTTTCAACACAAAGTCAAACCAGCGGTACCCAAGGATTTTCCAAAAAGACACAGTACTAAAACAGTCTAGTCTTTGTCTCAGGTCACTGGTTACTGTCCATGTCTCGCAACCATATAGCAAGACAGGAAGCACCAGGACTTTTAAGACTTGGACCTTCGTCCTTTTGCATAGATACTGGGATTGCCACACTCCCCTTTCCAGTGACCTCATGACCCTCTGCTAATTGACAATCAACCTAAAATGGCTCATCATTGCAGCTGCATTTGTAATTGTGATTTAGTTACTTCAAAGATGAACTTCTATTTTAAGTGATGCTTCTGTTATTTTATCCATCCCTATAATGCAAAAAGAAACTAAAAAAATCTCCAAATTGTACACTTTGCAAATTTGTAATTAACTACTATTATCCATTAAAATATTATCAAACCCAGTTAGCTGATATGCAGGGTTGTTGGTTACAGTCTGTACTCTCCATCATAAGGACCATTCACAGGAGGAAAATGTAAGTACTCTGAGATAATGCGATGCTCACATGCTTTTGGACAGAAGGGGAAACCCAAGTTCTTAACTAAAATTTAGTGTGAATGGCCTTTGAATTTGACATTCCAAGTTGGAAAATTCAGAGCAAACAATGTTACCCGAATCCTTAAATTTGTTGTATAATGGTGACATGTCACCTCAGCCTAGGGTGTAAGATTAAAAATATAACCTAGTCAGGCAGAAAAAGCATTTTTGTGGGTGAACTGCATTTGGAGTGACACAATACACATTTAATACGGATAGTTTATTCCTTATTTTCACAAAATAATAGTTACTTTTTACTTCCGCATCAAGTAACAAATATACAGCAGCCTCACATTTCTCCCTAAATTCCAACTGTAAACTCACATACATGCACTGAATTCAGAAACGTCGGAACCCTGAAAGCTCTGCCAGTGCATTGTAGCAGCATTACATAAAATTGTCTTCATTGCCCAGCAGCATAACACTACTAGCCAGATTTGGAGAGTGCACAAGTTGCTGGAAAGGAGATTAACCAAGCAGGGTGCTTGAAAAAGAGCCAAAAAGATGCCGAAGGGATTGCAATCATCTGTCTGTCTTTTGTTACTTCTATCAGCACACCATTGGATTACAACCACAACTACAGCTACACTGGATTATAATTTGTCTGGATAAATGTGCTTGTCCATATTGTCCGTTGAGAGTTTGTCTTGGTTGGATGCGTCTTTGTCTGGGGAGCACCCAATAATGCCAGATCACGCTACAACTGGAACCTGGTAAGACAAAAACTTAACACTTCATTCAGATGGCTGCTCACAGGATTTTTCATTCCAATACCCAACATCAACTGCTTCTGCTTTAGTGGACTGTTTTGGACTTTGTTGTTCGTATTAATGGTTTATTGAGTAGTGCCTGTTTCATTCAGTTTTGTGCATGTTGTGAGATTGAGACCTTGACAACCTCCCAAATGCACTGTGCAGTGACACTTGGTTAACCAAAGTAGGAACTGCTTATCCGCTGCAACTGCAAGTGTGCCCGGCCTCCCGCGTAATGCATCTGTTGCCTGCAGGTTGATGCGGGGAACACTTAAAAACTGACGCTGACCTGGCCATAGGCTCACACTCAAGGAAAGCTATCTGTTCTTTTAATCAGAAGAAGGGAACTACGTGCTGTGTTTGCATGGGCGGAATTGACAGCTCCCGTTTGGATAAATACTCTGATAATATTCCTGTCTTGACAAAAATAAAGCTTTTTTTTTTGGGAAACATTGACTCGCCTACTCCTCCCTGTTGCAAGTCCCTGTTGCAAAACTAAATTATTATCATTGTTTAAGGAACTGGGAAGGGTATTTGTGTATGTGTTTTTGTATAATATTGGTTTTTCCTTTTCATTATCTGGTTAATACATCCTTTATTATTTATCAATTCATTGTTGCACTTGTCAGATATCTCTCTGTGAGTGTGTGCAGGCCGGATCAAGGCTGCATGTGTTCCCTACAATAAAATTACCAAATCACCTTCTTCAGATGGTGTGAATCTTAGCATCCCTGTGACGGCCAGAACGCGAATGCAGCATAAGCTCTAACCAGCCACAAGAAGAACATGCAAACCCCACACAGATACTGACTTGGTTTAGAATTTGAACATAGTCTCTTCTCGTCATTACACACTACACCAACATGCTGCCTTTTACTAACAGTAGACAAGTCAATTTTTAACCAAAAATCTACATTACAGGTATGCACTGAATATAAGATTGAGATTTTGTCATACAAACCAAGGCAAGAGCTAAGATGTATGTGAGGGAACGAGGGCTTTGTCTTTCAGAATCAATGTTGGGGACACTTTCTTAAACCCTTCAAAAAATAATCAAAACAAGTTCTTCTATTTAAAAAAAAAATAAAATTGAGCTTAAAGAATAAAGGAGAATTAAATACATCTTCACTGCAGCTCTTGAGATATCAGTAATTGCTGAATGATAAAAAGCAAGAGTTCTGAATCCAAGCCAATGTAAGGCAAACATTCTGGAAGATTCAATGTAATGTAGCCATGGTCCATATTATATGAGAGTCACAGATAAAGGAGAAGCTGCACTTTGGCTTTAAATTGCCTTTATGTGCTTTCCCACTACAGGGAATTTTTCCAGAAACCAGGGACTTTTTAGAAACTCAAACTTTTGCTGCATTCCCACCACAGGAATGCTGGCCATTTGTAGTTCCTGATATTTATTTATTTTTTTAGCTCCTAATCCAGAGTATGTACTGTTCGTT
This sequence comes from Polypterus senegalus, assembly GCF_016835505.1. Taxonomy (NCBI): domain Eukaryota; kingdom Metazoa; phylum Chordata; class Cladistia; order Polypteriformes; family Polypteridae; genus Polypterus; species Polypterus senegalus. The sequence continues at coordinate 131,748,259 of NC_053165.1, forward strand.
CAGACAAGAGCCATCATGTGTGGACCTAGGTCTATGAATTGTGCTGATTGGTTGACCACAAGCACTGGCCCCATCTTACCTATCTGAACATAGTTAGGAGAGTTCATCAGTGAGGATGGAGCACCACAGTTAACACTGTATCACTCTTCAGAGCCGCCTATCTTGTGTGCCTTGCCATGAGCCGAATCAAAGCAATACTCTCCTACATTGAGTCACGTTTGTGTCAAAGAAATATTCGGGGGTTAAATGTGAACTCCCAATCGCCCCACACTTTGCACTGTGTCACTATTCAAAGCCACTTCCCTGGTGTACTGCCCTATGCACAGCACTGAAGCCATAATGCTTCAAAAACCAAGGTTGGGGGGTCTCCCATGATCTCTCGATCGTACCGCGTCACTTTTCATAGCCACTTCCTTGGTGTGCCATGCCATACACTGCACCAAAGAAATAAGAAAGGTGGGTTGTGAACTTCTGAAGCTTACTTCGCACTTGCATCACTCTTCTTTGAACGTCACATATTTTTGCATTAGGTTACGGTTCCTCTTGTGCAGTGCGAATGCAACACATGAAAGTAGCCTGGAACCATAAGTGGCCCGGGTGAACATCGTATAGAAACTCACTGGGTCCTGAAAACAATGTCCCTGCAGCAGGAAAATGCCTTTTGAGGAAGAGTGCATCTATCAAAGATTTCAAGTAGAATATACTGTACCTTGTTGCCAGAATAACATTAGAGAAAATTAGGTTAAACTGTCTAATCCAAATTCATAGTTTTTGGGTGGGTGGTTTTGGCTAGTAGTATTTGGAAGAATCCAACCCTAGTCAAGGAGAAGGTAGCCCACTGCAGAGTCCACTAGTGTATCCACCCATTAGAGCTCCACATGCTGACTGAGATTGGGTGCAGATCTGACCCCAGGATGCTAGATTTGTGAGGCAACGATGCTAACAACAATGTCATCATGCCATCCACACAAGAAACACTGACAGACAGGAATGTGTTTCCATTTTCATGATTAGTAATTGTATTGCAATACTAAATTATTTGTAAGAAAATTTCATTTTGGTGGCCATTAAATTAATGATATGATATGCAATTTATATGTCACTTCTCCTGTTTCTTAGGGAAGGACAAAGGCCTTTTATTAGAACACGCCTCTCTTACCTGTGGTATTTTCTACCTGAACTGGAGTTTTACCACTGGGTCTTAGAGATAAGGCCTAGTTGGAAATGGTTAGATCCTCCTGTTATTTGCTTTTTGTGGCCCATCTACCATTAAACTCAACATGATAACTCCCAGATATCTCTCAAAGCTTCCCTTCATTACTTTAAAATGTCAGGAGTGTGTTCATGATTTACTGTATATATTACTCCCCACAAACAACACAATGTGGGGCTGGCGGAAGACCCTCTACTGTCATTTATACAGTAATTCCTCAACATTTACGTGTTTAAATTTCCAGCTTCCAAGTATTTGCACAGTTTCATTTGTGACCTCTTTTCTACTTTTACATTGGCAACCTCGTATATTTGAGGGTTTCACAGCTATGCGCAGTAGAGGGACCTGTAACAATTTTTTTATTATTATTATTTTTTTTTCCTATGGGTAAGTGCCGAAGTACTGATTTCTGTGCAAGCCCTGATTGTGAAATGTGTCAAAATTTTAGGTATATTTGACATTTTTTCCAAGGAGGACTCAACTAGTTACAATACCTGTCTTGTTCACCGTACCATTGTAGAGTAAAGTGCTCCACATGCATCTGTTGCAAATTTTCACTGTTTTGCTTAAAAAACCAAGTTGTTGCAATTGTTCCCCAAAAGTGTAGTACGAGCCCTTCAGGCTCTAAACCCAACCATGCTAAGTCAGTGATGCAGTGTAGTGAGAAAATAAAGATGTCACATAAACTTCATGACGGAATATCGGCAGGTTGCTAACGAATCAACCAGCTAGCTGGAGATTTTGAGGCTGCTGATTCCATCATCGATCACAGCCTCGAGGTTAACCATCAGTTCTCCTCTGCTGTGCTCCCAGACGGTGAGACCCGTAAGATTCTCAAGCAGCTCATAAAACAGACATCAGTGACAGATTTTTTTCAAGCTAGTGCATCCTACATGATTTCCAACCATGAAGAACAGAGCGTTGGATGAGGTGTTGAGACCTTGCCAGCCTCTATGTCTCCCAGCAGCAGTGACCCAAGTTTTTTTTTTTTTTTTTGGGAAATGTTAGCCCAAACGTCAGATTTGTAAGGAATGACTGCTGAGAAAAAAATGTTTTTTGCATGTTAACAATTATATTATGTGAAGTGCATTTTAGGGGTTATTTCATGACTACTTGTGTTATGAAAAGTGCACATTATCAAAAATAGTGTTTTGTTATTTAGAAACAATTTCATGAAGTGTATTTTGAGGAATCTCTTGAGAAAGACTACAGTTTTTTGTGGTCTCTGGGACCTTCTCACAGGTTCAATGTATTAACATTTGCACCTCCTGCTAGGAACACAATCACTGTGAAAGAGGAGGATTGACTGCACCTACTGTATGCTCTGAGAATGCCTTCCCATGCTCACCTTCTGGTCACCAGCTCCCAGTTTTCTGCCTTGCATTCTGCTGGTTAATTTTCCCTACTTACCACAAATCGTTTGCCTCCTAGACTTATCTTTTTCTTCTCTTTCTTATTTTTAGCAATAGAATAGACAAACATGTTTTCATAGACTCACACTGGAAGTTTACAGACTGATTTTCAGTTAGTGTTTAGTAATTCAATCTTCATCATTTTATTTTTCTTGAGCGCTCTGTGGTTTGGATCAATAGGTGACCCAGCTCAAATATTATAACAGGGCTCTCTTTGGTACAACTGGCATAGGCCCAAGTGGGGTAATTCCATGTCAAATCATCACACTTTTGGGCATCATGGTCCCAGATTGTAACGATACTTGGCATGCTGTGAATTATTGCAACATCGACAAGCTTCTGTTCCAAAGCTGCCGCTTCCCTGAGGAAATCAGTCAGTGTCAGGCATCCCTCCAATGTAATAGGAACCACAGCATAGAGAGAAGTGTGTACATTACAACAGGTACACATGTCATAAATGTACCAAGGATGGTCCTTGGGTGTGTGGGAACTGTTAACATTTGAATTTGATGATTGTATATGGCGCAGAACTGACCTCTCTGTGCTATTCTTTCCTCTGCATGTCCTGGAGTACAAAATTAACACCACCATACAGCAACATGAAGACTGGCAAGATCGGGAAAAAAAACCCAAAAAAAAACGTGGTCACTGATTACAACAGCAAAAAGGTATGTAAATGAATATGAATAATATGAATAAGTTTGCATCAGTGCCACAATGTTTTCCGAAATGTACTATACAGCTCATAAAATTAATTATTACAAATATCACATATACCTATGGCTCTGTTTTTTAACAGTGCGGCTTTGACATCATGGACCATAAGGTGCATACTAATTCAGCGTGAGCAGGAACACTCAATAAAACTGAATAGAAAAAAATGCAAGTGACAGAGATACCAAGAAGGCATGATACACTGCCGTTTGTGTGTCAGCTTTTATCCCTCCAGATCAAAGATTTCCAGTTCCATTGTCTCAAAACACCATTCACATCTACAGTTATTCCCAGTTTCAAATAAAATCTAACAGCAACAGATCTTGGTAAGGGGCTTGTTGTATTGTGATTGTGACTGAGAGAATAAAAAAAAACAAAACAAAAAAAAACGCTAACTTTTACAAGTACTATAAATTTACACTGGCTGTTACAGACACAAATCAAATGTATGTTTTTATTGTAAAATATTAATAACAGCAGCTCACTACTCAAAGCAGTAACTTTGCGAGAAAGGTTTCGAACTCTGAACCTCTGGATTACATGTCAGCAGTTCTTACCGCTGTACCACGAAAACTGTCAGATTATCCTTGAACCTTATTTGATATTTAGACACCACCCTTCACACATTATACAGTTTATGGCTATATTTTGACATTTACTACTAAAACATAAAAAATGTTTGTGTTTTAACAATGTTTTTACATAGATTGTTGTAGACACAGAAAACACATGAAATGCAAGTGTTCCAAATAACGATCTATTATTTACCCTCTAAAACTCCAGCACTTCACTCCAAGATGAGCACTGAGATTCTTCTTTGCGAAGTGAACTGCAGTGGTGGTTGGGGGGAAGGGATAGTAGGCTGCTTGCTGCTTGTGTTGATCGACACATTTACAAGACAAAAGATGCTGACGGAGAGGTGCAAAGGGATTTAAGGTGGGCCAGGTTTATGAGTTTTTTCGTAGGCTTTGGTAATTCTAGTGTTAAGAGCTTCTGTTAAGTAAGATTTCACCTTGGTCATAAATAAAGTTTTATCTATCCACCTACCTAAGCTTTCCTCCTAAGTAATGTACATATGTTGGTATTATTCCTGTCATTGGAAAGCAATAAATACTACAAGTTATCAAGTCAAAATAGAAGAATGCAGCTTTTTTCCTCTAAACGTCTTCATGGGCAACTTTAAATTGGACAAAAAGAACACCGTTAAAATGACCAGAGAGTGCACATGCTGTGCCTACTAACTGAATTACTGCGTCTAATTAACCTACATCTTCCAAACAAGTGTCCGACTCTTTAAAATGATGTTTACATTTTCAGGCCCATCAAACACAGAATTAGCACAACAGTGTAAATCCTTTGATACTGCCACAGGTGATAACATCCAGCAAGATGAGGTTAAGTGCAGCTCATCAAAGGAGACAGACCTCTGTAATGAACGGCCAGTACATTTTTTTACAAAACCAAATCAACTGAACAAACCTAATGTTTGCATTAGTGGGTATGACTAATTAAAGAATACCTGACTATATCCTCCTGAATTCACTAATATTAACCCTGCCATTAAATTAGGACAGAGTCTTCCAGAAAGTGCTCTTAAATCTTCCCTTGACATGACTATCACTTGTTGCTTTGTATTAAAATTTACAGTATAGTATATTAGCAAAAAAAAATTCCCATTTTGAAATTAAACATCACATAACTCATTGTGGTACAACAAATAATAAGCTATGCTACAAAACCTTAGCATTTTAATTTTAGGACAAAATAAAAAAAAAATGAATGGATTACATACTGTGAATTTGAAAGAAAAAATACTGATTTATGTTTTTGCTTGCCAAAGCAGTTGTTTATAAATTAGCACAAGACACGAAATATTAATTGACCACCCTATAGCTGCATATTTGTTTGGCTGTAACTTCTGAGAATAAGATGGAGATGCCAAGGTAAGAACAAATTTCACAGCAAATCGGAGTAGAACAACACAGCATGTCTGATTGATTTCTAATTCATTAACTGCAGTGCAATTTATAAAACTAATAAAGTGAAAAAGGGGTATATGGCACTGCTCAGTAGACATTTCAGAACATAATTCATCACCGTCCATAAATAATCTATAAATATAAAACTGAACTTCTGCCTGACTGTTCAAACATCAGGAAAAAATTAACACACCTTTTTCTAGAAAAAAATAGTTATTCACAGTATAGTGACTATATACTTAAATATAAGTAAACAACATTTTACATTTTCTACACATACATTCTAGAAAAAAATAAAAACTGACACATCCTAATTAAAAGTTGCCGTTATCAGCTGAAATAATACTAAATAGCACTACATATCTGCTAGATGACAGCAACAGGATTATAATGCAATTTTCTGAAAATGCTCAGAATGTTTACTATTAATAAACAGAATATAATAAACACCTCTTCCCCCCAGGGCCTAACTACACAATAGCAACCCCAGACTATTCTGTTAACACATTTTCCCTGCTCACCTTCTACTGTTTTGTTTTCCTTCCACCCTCCTCCTGTCAACCCAAGCTCTTGTCACCAGTTGACTGCCAACTTTAAATCCTCTAAACAAATGAAGCAAGGCCCTTTATTACTTACTGTGCCCCAACCACAGTACAGGTACCCTTCTATAAGCACTTCCAGGTCCTAGCTGACATTCATCTCTGATGTTGTATGGGTAGGGCTCATCCTAGCAGCACCAGAGATTGATGGATGTTAGCCCCCCCCTATAGAGGTGTACTAGAGAGAGCCAGATTGGGAACCTCAAACCTGGTAATAGGGCTTATATTATGACCTCTGAGGTCTTGAAAGACCTCTAGATTAACTTGGAATGCTGCTCAGTGGGGAGGGGGGAGGAGAGGAGAGCATGCATGCCACTCAAACCTCATCTGTTTTTCAGTGATCAAGCTGTGCACAACTGTGATGCATTATACATTATAACATCACAATATCATTACTGAACTATTCAGACAAATTCAATCTTCCAGATAATCTCATGTTTTAAATCCAGGCTGAAGACTTAATACTTTAGTCTAGAATACCATGACTAGAGCTGCTGATTAACTGTGCATACTCCATTTCTATTTGTTACTCATTTGTACAGACATATAAGTAATAAAATAATCATTGCCCATAATTAACCCTCCTCTATTCTGTTTCTCTTCTCTGCATCTTGATATGTACTGTACTGCCAGGCTGCTCTCCTGCATCTGGAAAAGTCATCTTGGATACAGAAGCGTTCGAATCATTGGATGGAAAGATTCTCATCAGATTAGACAGCCAGCACAGACTCCATTATAGAATATCCACGAACGGCTAGATAGCCAGTTGTCTGAGGACTCTGAGACCATGACTTTAGGTTTGACTTTCTCATTTACAATTTTAATCTCCACCATTGTCAACTGACTATAATTCCTCAGTTAATTAATGGACAGAAATTGTTGGTTTCTATTTCTGTTTAATCTGTTCAACCTTGTTCTCAGAGTGTTTTAACAAATCTTCATTTTTATGTGTACAGGATCTGGATTTAGTAATTAGTATAATCTGTACTTATATTTAATTTGAGAATTGTTTACAGCGCTCTGCACTTGCACTCAGTGAAGAGCGCTATGCAAAAAATAAGTTGTATTTTATAATTATTCTTATTACAGTTCTATGAATTGATCTTGGCTAAAACATTACCTTTCTTTCTCTAAATCTTACACTTAATTTCACAGTAAAATTTCACAAGGGCTTAATGAGCTCAAAAGCTTATTATTTAGCTAGATTCTATATAATATTAAAAATACATGTCTTTCAGGCACAATGGGGAGGTCTTAAGCGTCAGATCTACTTTTTACTTATTGTACGCATGTGATATACATTTTATCACTCTTCTGGGAGAAGTCAGGTAGAACAGCTAGTGTACCACAGATACGCCAGAAAGCCTAATTTTATGTCAATTAGTAACTGAACACTGCTGCACTGTTTAAACAACACTGTCAAAATGAGCAATAAAATTATTGATATGCGGCGGTTCTCAGCCAGTGTGCTGTATCACAAACAATTCAGAAAGAAGTCAAACTCAATGATGTCAAACTGCAGCTGTCCTCAGTTTGCTCATTTTCATTTGCTGCCATAACCTTGCAGGTTTAGGCACCTAATAGCAATAGACTGAAGAACCATTTTTAAATGTATCTTTTTTGACACATATACAGATTACAGAGGTACACATGCGCATCAGAGGGGCATCTTCTGGGCTCGTCTGCGGTAAGCACTACTGCTCCATCACACCAGATGGAATGATCGCTAACGTCTCTCTTATTACCCACAACTCAGAGAAGATGCCAACTGAGGGCAACTCACACATCCTTTCAGGTCTGGAAGCTATTAAAACAAGGTGTTCCCGAAAGGTGGGGTCTCATTCAGGAGACAAGCTGACCACGTTATGGACTTAGACCCTGTGAACTTTTTGAAGCCAACAGCTAAACTTAGTTTTGTTAACCCTTTGCAGCACCATGTGCCTCTTATTTTCAGTTCTTTTTTGCCTTTCACGTAGACAGAGTGGCCCGGATGGCACCTAAACTTTTCTTTTGAGTTCTGTCTTTCCCTCGACTGACGGCAACAGTAAAATTCTTAATTGCATGGGTTAATCAACACGCAACTTGTTACTATTCTCCAGCATCATTAGGGCTACATGTATTTTTTAATTCTAATACTTGTAGGCATCCTCCTGAATTATTATGATGTACTGGTATGGAGTTCATTACTTTTATTTTTAGAAATCTTAGGGTTTGATCATTGATTGTAAACAATGGTTTTCATACATTGTCTCTTGCCTTTCTTTTATCTGTGTAACTTATGTATGGCTTATAATTTGTACTTTCCCTCTGCAAACAAACTCCCCTCTGAGATAATAAGTCTTACTAACTTAACCAGAATGCAAGAAATATTGTTTTCTATGTATGCTGTAAAATTGTAGAAATCAGGTTACATAAAAGATATAATACAGTAGCAGCAGTTAACCGAGATTTTGACACTGTAAAAAGCACAGCACAGTGTGTGAGTGAACTGGTACTCAAAAATAATGTTTCATGTCTCTTCATACAATAATGAAAAAGTCAGAGTTGTTTTTCAATCATTAATAAGTGGCTCAGAATACCAAGTTACACATCATTCAACACTCACTCACAAAATAGGTACACCTGATAATAAGAGAGTTACTCTCACATTACACCATTATGAGACAACAGCATGCCCATTTCCCCTAAAATACACAAGATTAGAGATATGGAATAAAGTCTGCATAAGGAAATCTAGAGATTGCATTTTGAACTAATACGTGCGTCTTTCAGACATCTGTGCTTCAAGCATAACTTCTGAATAAAACATTTCTTTGACAAGAAGCAACTTAGGTTTAGTCCACATTAGCATGGATGAATCAGAAAATGCTGTTCTAGTTTCAAAAGCTTTCTGTCTACACTAGTGAAACATGAAAAATATATATTTTTCTCATTGAGCATGCATGATTTGTTAAAAAGTTGTTGTACCCACTACTGTTATAAATCCACAACAATGACATATTAGAACTCCCTGGTTATTAACACATACATATATATATATATACATATATATATATACACACACACATATATATATATATACACACATATATATATATATACATATATATACATATATATATATATACACATACATATATATATATATATATATATATACATACATATATACATATACATATATATATATATACATATATATATATATATATATATATATATATATATATACATATATATACATACATATATACATATATATATATATATATATACATACATATATATATATATATATACATACATACATATATATATACATACATACATACATATATATATATATATACATACATATATATATATATATATATATATATATATATATATATATATATATATATATATATATATATATACATATATATATATATATATATATATATATATATATATATATACATATATATATATATATATATACATACATATATATATATATATACATACATATATATATATATATATATATATATATATATATATATATATACATATATATATATATATATATATATATATATATATATATATATATATATATATATATATACATACATGCATATATATATACATATATATGCTACATATATATATATACATACATATACATATACATATATATATACATATATATATATACACATATATACATACATATATACACATATATATATATATATATACATACATATATATATATATATATACATATATATATATATATATATATATATACATATATATATATATATATATATATATATATACATATATATATATATATATATATATATACATATATATATATATATATATATATATATATATATATACCTGTGAGAGAAAAAAAATCATAGTTTCAGAACTAAAAACACTGCACTAACACTGAATTAACAAAGCAATCTTCACCTGTGTCAAAATGTATAAATAATAAAATTAAATGTCTTATTTATTAATTCTAGGTTTTTGGTTTGAATCAGTATAGAACTGTGGTACTTTGTTATTTTGCGAGTCCAGACACCTGCATGCAATTTCCACCCTACCAGTATCTATTGTCTCACATGCGTGTCTGTGGATCACTCTTAGGTGTCCTCTAAGGTATGCGATACCACCCCAGGTCAACAGGGGAGCACTGTCGCTAATCATGTCCTTTCCTATTACTTCCACAGCAGTGAGAAGACATTCAAAGAAGGCACCTAACTCCGCTCCTTCTGGTCTCCCACCTAGAAGTCATGGGGTTAATGGAAGGAGGCATCACTCTGTGAAGAGAGCACAACATGGGAGGAGCTCCTGTGTGATTTACCTGCTGTAAAGCAAGAAAGAGATCTGAATTTTGGATTCAGAAACTTTTTATTTTTGTTTATTTCACTGCCTCTGCACCATTTTTATATTTGTTATTTTTGTTCAGAAGTAAAAGGGGACAACCAAGTTGGTGCCCCAATATTTATTGTTTGGGATTTGTCACTTGACCACACTATGTAAAGTATGAATGACCCTCCAAACCAAACCAAACCCCCCAATCTGCCTGGACTTTCTCCTGATTCTTCTACTTTCCAAAGACAACAAATGTTTTTTTTTTTTACTGAAGACTATATAGATAATGCATTCACTACACTTTTGGCACGCAGGCTTATTTTGCTAAACTGGAAGAATCCTAACTCTCCTCTTTTAAGTCAGTGGGAAACCGATGTTTTATACTATTTGAAATTGGAAAAAATCAAATACTCAGATAGAGGATCTGTACAGATTTTTTTCAAAACATGGCAGGATCTAATCAGTATTATTTTAAAATAAGCTCTTAAAGCACAGAGGAAGCAATTATTTCTGTATTTCTTTTTCTTCTCCATTCATCTCTATTGGCTTATCAAACTTTCAATTTAGGTACGTTTACAAGCCTTAAATTTTACTCTGTTGGCCAGCCTTGCTCTCTTTCTCTCTCTCAGGGGTGGGGGTCGACTTGTTTTTAATTCTACGTTTTGTAAAAATTGATTGATTTGTATGGAATGATTGCAATAAAATTAATAAAATCTCAAAAAAAAAAGGAAAAGTAATTGATTACTGCCATTAGTCAGCAGCAGGAAGGCTGAAATTGAGTATTATAAAGTACAAACAGGCATTGTATATATGGAGTTTGCATCATTTTCCTGTAACCATGAATTGCATAGAGTAGGCACAGAAAATGAACAAATCTCATCAAATGTGCATGCATTTATATTACATATATAGAAGGGCATAGGCAGGAGTTAATTACAGGAGAGAAATGACATGAATGATATTTATGTCTTTGATCAATGATAACGGTCATAAAATAGATTTCAAGTCAGGGTTAAAACCTGGAATCTGACAACAGGCTATGTATATGCATATATTATATTGTATTTTGTATGTTAGGTGCAATAGGTATGTAATAGTAGCACAGTCATTTGAAAATGTAAGTTCACCCCATAAAATGTTTTTTTCTCTTTTTACAAATAGCAAGAGTTAATATTTATTTAAATAGTATTTGTAGACGAAGCTGATGTAAATGTAAAAAAATGAAATAATGTGACTTTGCAATAATTTATTTAATGAAAAAAATGAACAGATATGCCATTTCCTTTATCTATGAAAAAGTAAGTCCATCCTTGGCTGGTGGTGTCCCCTTAAGCAACGTTTCCCATAATTGTCTAGCAGTCTCTGACATCAACTGAGTGACAGTTTTTCTCACTAATCCTTGCAGTAATCCTTCAGCTGTGTGACATTTGAGGGGTCTTCTGTCTTGAGTGCACAGCCCGCTTCAAATTCCAATGTGATTCAGGGCCCATATTTATCAAGAATCTCTGCATTACTCCCAGGAATTGCCCTACAAGTCAGACTAGGATCAGAATTTGTCCTGCCTCAGAGTAGGATGCGAAAAGTTACAAAGCATCCTGGTCCAGTCCCAGCTAAAACGACAACTGAAAATTAATGGTGTCACGATTCTATGGCACTTCTTGCCACAAATTAACACTCATGATGCTGGTTTTTGTGACTTTCTGATATTAATGCTGAGGGATCACCACAAGGACAATAATGACAATAATGATATTCAACGAAAAAGAAAAGGAAAAAAGAAGAAAGAAAACAGAAAAACAATAAAAAAAACAAAAAAGAAGAACAAGAAGAAGAGAAGGCAGAGTTCAGAATGATAACAGGAATATTTTAACTATGAATGATCCACAGCCATATTTTCAGAAGAATCACCTTCTCACTGTTACTGCCATGGGAAACACCTTATAAAGAAACAATTAATGAAACTAGACACGGCTATTCCTGCACTGTTACCAAAGTTTTGTTAACTCTTGCACTGTCCCGATTATCTTCCAAAGTCGTGCGAGACCTGCCTTCTGGGACCATCCCGGCTTATAAGGTGTAAAGCACATGTTCCAGGAGTTTCTGGACTACAAAGCTCAGCATACCTGTGTGCCATTCACTGCCAATCACCCATTCGGCCCCACTTCTCTTCAGGGTAACATGCTGGCTCCTACAGTACAGTTTATGTCTATGGCCTCCTGTGTGTTGATACTGTTATATCGCATGTGATTGACATACGAGTGCTCACCCAGACTTGAGTTAATGATCTTGATGTGCGTGCCAATTTGCATTAATGTAGCTTGCTTTAATATTACCTTATGTGGAGGGGGTAGTGAAAGGTATGAATCTGCATATTATCTCACGTGGTGCAAGGGGGTTCAAACTTTGTTATAACATTTAAGAAATGCTTGGATGTAGCATACTTAAAAAAAACATAATTGTACCAACTTTTTAATTTCAGCTAACTGCATGTGTCATCTCTGCATAAATGGAAAATCGCATAACATACAAGAATATTATAATGTTACAAAAATTATTTAATCTCGGTCAAATCAATGAATTTTTATGAGTTCATTGTTGTCCAGAGTTCCCAGACCATTCAGCCTTTCCTGGGATTTACTTGGGAATCTCTGCCTGAACACAATTTTGTGGCATTTCCTAGCGAGTTAGGAAGTTACCCCTAATCTTGTTGAAGTTAGAGATAGTTTCCTAAATTAGAAAAAAAAAAAAAATGCATTTACTCCAACTCCTAAGAGTAAGAATGAATTGGCATCACACTGAGATTTTTGAGTCAGTCAAGACAGTTTTCCTATCCTGAGACGCTTCATAAATATGGGCTTGGATTCAGACTTTGACTTGGCCATTTCAGAACCCTAATTTCTTTTTTGTCAGCTATCCATTTTTGGATTTACTGGTATGTTTACAGTCATTGTCATGTTACAAAGACCACCTTCAGCCGAGTTTCAGTCTTCCAACAGATGGCCCAACATTATGCTCAAGCACCCTCCAGACCAATAAAGAATTCCTAGTGGATTCCATGATGGTACGCTACACAGGCCCAGATGCAGCAAAGCAAACCATAACATTTCTACCATGCTTTACAGTTGTTATCAGGTTTACGGGGTGGTGGCTCTAAGGCTAAGGATATGCACTGGTATCCAGAAGGTTGCCAGTTTGAATCCCATTTCTGTCAGAAGGGAGTTCTGTTGGGTTCTTAAGCAAGGACTTAACCTACAATTGCCCCAGGAGTGCCGACCCTGCACTCTGACCCCAAGTGGTATGCACTAACTACATTTTGTTGTACCTGTACAATGACAATAAAGTTGAATCATTTTAACTCTAATGTGGTCTTTGGTTTTCACCAAAAATGTCTTCTGGTTTTGTAGTCAAATAACTATCTTTGCCTCATCTGTGAGAAACACTTTGTTCCAGAAGCCCTAGTCTTTGCCTAGCTGTACATGTCCAAACTTTGGTGTTGCACTGATGCTGTTTCTGGACAGCACAGGTTTTCTCCTGGCACACCTCCATGAAAATCGTATTTCGCTTCTTTGTAGACACATTCACCTCAACATCAATACAGCAAAAATCTGCCGGTAGGTCTCATGATGAAATTCTGGGGTCTTGGGCTTCTGTCAACATCTCACATTCTGCTCTAGGCCTGAACAATCTGGGGTGGCCTGGCCAGAAAAAAAACTGAGTTGTTTAAAATTTTCCCCACTTTTAGAGAAGTGTAGAATGGTTGATTTCTAACTATTCTGAGATCTTTTTATGTCCATTTCCAGACTCATATGGTTTATAACCTTTTTTCTGAAAGCATCAGAGAGCTGTTTTGATCTTGGCATGGTGATAACACCCTCTTTAACAACAAAGAGCAAACCAAAGACATGTTTGCACAATACCCTCTCTGTAATGATGTTTGAATCAGTTGCACCTCATCTGGTGAACCGGATTCCATTTTAAGGTATTTGAGGTAGTGGTAAATGTATGGGTGGGCTTACATTTTCTACATGTAAATTCTGCATTTGTGTTTATTTAAATTAAACAACAGACTAAAAAATGTAAACATGGCCTAATGTGTGTTATATTATAACACCTTTATTTATAGATACTGTTTAAATGAAGATCACATCTTGATATGTCTACATATGTTGAAAAAGAAAAAACATTCCATGGGGTTTACTTACTTTATACTTCTCTCGCTTTTAAACACAGTGTGGACAGCCTTCAAGCAGCAAAGGTGTCAAGTGCTGCCTGGCCTACTCACCATTCTAAATGGGTCATTATTCCCAAAAGGAGCTAGCAGATTTGAAAGCAGTTTAATGGAGGAAGCCAAAAAGAAAAGTCCAAATGAAACCTGAATTTTAAAAGTATCAGCAAGAAGGTTGCGCCGCTTAGAGTTAAATAACTGATAACTACAGGAGCTCGGACATGATTAAAGCAAAACATGCCACCAACAGATCTTCCCTACCGATCTAAGAGTTAAGGGTCTAATCAGAATCATTCTCATATTGTTAATGGGATGTACTTACTTTTCCCTATGTATTACTATAGTCTATAGTAATATACTGTAGTAATGTGGTTTTTTTTTTCTCAAATCAGATTAATATCTGATTTCTCATTGCAAATCATTATATTTTTTGAAGGCGCATTACACTTATCTAATGTATAATAAAACATGAAGGTCTGATTGGTCAGTTTGGCTTTGGTGACATGACAAAAGAGGAACTGCAAGTGTGAGAAGGATGAGAAGGGATAAAGGCATGCAAGGCATGCAGACAGAGTTGCCATCAAAGATGGCAAGTATAAAACTGGACAGGAGGCGAGATAGGTGTCTCAAAAATAATCAGAGTCTGAGAAGAAGGCTTTATGGAAACGTGTTTGAGAGAGGGAGTATCAGTGGAGAGTCATTCACATGTGCAAATACAGAGGAATGTTGCTGAAGGTAGACAGAGGGCAAGAGATAACATTTTTTAAAAATTCTATTACTTGCCTTTGACAGGTACCATCGTTAGTGCATTCTATTCGATAGGTAAACTAAATGAGGATTCAATGAACACAGACACAGTAGCTCTAATATCTAAAAAGGAAGCTTAATATGTTTTTCATACAAGACCACAAAAGGTCCTTACTTATGTGCCCTGAATTATTTTAGATGGGGAAAATTTCAAATATCAATTAACCTAAAACAATTTTACTGATGAATAGATCAAAGACTTCATGGAAGGACTAACAATACTTAGCATGATAGCCAGTTTCAGCGATAAAACCAGAAACTACTTCAATTAACAAAATCAATAAGACAAATTAAAACCTCTGGTAAACTGGAACGTTTTTATTGCATTTTATCACAACTTAAAACCAATATTTTTTGTTATTGTGCAACAGGAACTGAAAAGATGTGAAAACAGACGGTTTTCAGCTACCTGGGAAATATGTCACTCTGAATTACTATCATTAAGATGGCCTGTATCTAGGTAAAAAAAATCTATATATTTTTTTTTCTAGGCAGAAGAATCAACAGTCAGGTAAGTGAATATTATACTATGGTACAACAAATAGGAATTTAAACACAGAGAATCCCTCTTTGGAAACAATACCAGGAAAAAGAAGGCAGCTTGGCTCAATGTCTTTTTTTAATTAAAAGCTGGAACTACATCTAACGTAAGCAACAAATATTTTCACTCTTTACCCACAAGAAAGATATGAGGGGAGCAAATGTGCTAGTAATTCTTCTTTCTTTTTATACCATTTTTATTTTTTCTAACCACTGTTTTACTCTGTACAGGACACCAACTTTTTCCCCAGATTATTTGCTATTTAATCACCTGTATGTTGAATTTCCTAATCATATTACATATTGATCTGCAAGTAGTCTGTGCTGAAGGCAATCTTTGGTCCATTTGGCGTGTGCTAGGACTTCGATTAAAGACAGTATATGCTGATGTAACAGTATCAGCGTTGGGCTGTGTCACTGTTCACATTTGGTTCCTGCCTTGCATTCGGTGTATCCAGGATAGGTTCCAGATCCCTGCAACCCGACTAATGAATTTACTAGGTTTGAAAATGGATGGCTGTACTAACATAATAATATCAACTCATTAGGTTAGAAGGCAACTTGCTTGTTCACACTGGTCTATCAATCAACACTGGCATGGCTTCAAGACCTGTATTTTTTGTTTTTGAAGAAATAAAGTAAAATTGAAGCATTTTCTCAAAAAACAAAGGAACGGACTACTAAAATTTAAATTTCTCTCTTTACAGCCTGCAGTTAATCTAAAATCCTTATTGAAACTAGACAGTATAACTATACAACTCCTGTTTTTTGGTGTTTTTCAAGTCAAGCTTATTTCTTCACAAATGTTGTATATATGCATCTGCAAGACTGAGTTCTAAAATAAAGCATTTTCCATAAATTGTTAAAAAAAAAAATATCCTACCCTCACTGGCACTTTACAATACAGGCTAATCGGGCAAATATAGAAAATAAAAGCCTAAAAACATACCGATCAAGTGGTAAAAGTTTTGATACAAAACAACACACCTTCCATGTTTCCAATGAGCATTTGTGACAACAAAAGGGATTCGCAAATATTCATTTTATCACATATTCCTAGTAATATTTTTCTGTTTGTCCGAGTGAGTTCTCAAAGAAACACTGAAGTAAATCAAAGCAAAACCAACCACGTGGCACGAAATGTTTACTGCGATTTGGTCTTTCAAAAGTAAATCAAACCCCAGAAGCGTAAAGGATTCAGGCAGAAGAAGACTAATATTGAGATGGTGTGCACTCAGGTCTTCTTTTGAAAATGGTTGGATCACATAATATTTGTGTTTTTCCATTCAAAAACAATACATATAAACTATTTTACAATGTGTGATACGGAACAATTCTCAACAACTGTTTTGGGCGTATTCAGTAAGTTTTTATTTTCCAGTGATGCCTTATTAGTCTCTACCGTAACCGTAACGCCAATAAGAGTAAAATATATATTTTTAATTTATAGAAAACCTTTAATTTTACAATTTTATGTGGCAGATGCATATATACCATGTTTGTGAAGGAATAACTTTGACTTAACGAATAAGTTTGCCATTTATCAAGTCTCACTTTTGCCTTCCAGCTAAGTTAAGAGCTCATCCCATAGTTTTTTTTTGTTTGTGTTTTTTTTAGAAACAACATGAGCCTACTTTTAACACAAAGTCAGGTTTTGCTATGGGAAATGTAAGCAGCAGAAATTGAATATGAGGGAACTGCAGCAGATCAGTGTGTGAGGAAAAGGAAGGTAAACATATACCAAAAAAAAAATCCAGGTCAGGGAAAAGAAAGATAATCACTATTGAATGGCAGTTTGCTGATGTTATGGCTTATAGAGGTTGATAAAGGTTATTTAGATCTATTTTTTTTAATGTGTGGATAAGTAAAACAACACTAGGATGCATAGGTTACACTATTCTGAAATTTTCCTGTCATTTTCCTTTCACCATGAAAATCTGAATGTGCAATGTGGCTTTGATGGCAAATCACTTCTACAGTTAACACAAAAAACATAACTTCAAGACATGCTTCCTGCTCCTGTTGATGGAGTTGAAGCTAAATAAAAACCAGCACAAAAAAAGAACTTTGTCAAAAATCAGTACTCCTTGTACATAATATACAGTTCCACATAGAGAGCATCTGCTTCCCTTTGACCTTGCATTCTTAAACCAATTCCAACTTCATTACGGTACAATCAAGAACAATTATCATTAACAGGAGTATATATGGCTATACTTAGTCGCATATTTTCTGTGACAGATATTAGATATGGAAACAATCACAAGCACTTAATTATGATAATTTACACCTGGCCTATTTGAGAACGAGAAGTGAAGTTGAGTCGAGTAAACCAACTTGAACATTTGTCACTTAATTCTGGTCATTGTGAAAACAATCTACACAGATTATCTAGTTTATGATGTCCATAGATTGGCATCAGGTCACTGTTGGTGACAAGCGAGTTGACTCCTCTAGCCTTGCAAAAACCTTTAAAACAACAAAACCCAGATACACATGATGGCACTTTATTCTGTTCTGCTACATCCCCAGACGCCTACAGAAAAGACGTGAGACATTCTGGAAAGCCAAATATATAGACCAAACATTCCATGATCACCATCTGCCTGGATGAGCAACTGAACCGTGTTTGGGTAGATCAAGTCAAGTGCATGACCAATGGCTTCTGGTCAGAAGATCTCAGCGATCGTGAAGGAGAGTAAGGGTGTAAGAGTTCAGTAAAATAAAAGGGGGCAAAACTATTCAGGGACTTAAAAACAAACAGTAAAATTGTAAACTCTGTCCTGTATGAATAGTATTATATAAAGTTATTGTCTGTAATACCTGCATTTTTATCACACTTTAATTTAATATTTTTTTGTATCAGTATACTGCTGCTGGAGTATGTGAATTTCCCCTTGGGATTAATAAAGTATCTATCTATCTATCTATCTAGTAGATATGCCACAAAAATAACTGTTACTTGTACAGTTCAGCTACTTGTTTTGCAGCCTTGCTGTAAATAAACTGTTTGTTCATTCCAAATCATTCCAACTTTAATGTATGATTATTTTTACGCAAACTGGGCCACTGCTTCTGAAGGTAACTGTTGTTTTGATACAACATGTACACATTACTTTTTTAATTGAGCTTTAGGGTTATTGACAGAGAAGAATTCTACATAATTCAGATAAAAAGGTACAAGTGGCTCTATCAGGTTGTTTTTCCTCACCCTCACTATAGCAGAAAAATCAGAATATTTCATCTGTAGAGATACAGTATTATTCTAGTCTGACAGTTGGGAACAAAAGTCTTTTACTGTGAATGATGTACATGAATCTCTACAAATATGCAAACGCATCCTAAAAAAGGAAAATAAAAGTCACCCTGCGGATAATTGGAGACTGCAATGTAAAATTAATTAATTAGTGGTTTCATGCCGCATCTGTGTATTCATACCTAAAAAGATAAGCCTTGATCTGTACATTTCATACATACATTTCATATTTCTTAAAATGAAAATACAGTAAGGAGGCACTGTGGGGAATACAAAGAGACATGGCTGCAGAGCACTGTACACATCTTCACTAGGACCGTACTCAGAACAACACGGCAGGAAGAGAAAAATAAAATTAGAAATAGGGTGGGGGGTGGCAATCAGATGAAACATTATTTCAATCTGAAGTAATGCTTCACATCAACAATCTCTACACTCTAACAGTTCACTTTGACTTTAAATGTACCTGATGCTTTAAAACAATGCACATAAAAATAAATAAATAAGTATACACACGCACACACAGTAAAAGATAAAATTGGTCTGCCATAAAAGGAAACAAGCATTTGTGTCCTATAAGCCAATACACATACCCTTGGTGTTGTAAACCTAATTAGCCTCCTAATGTCTTATAATTTGGACACACAGGGGATACAGTTGCAGCTAAAGAGCACTTGCTCTCATTTCGCTTCCTAAGAGTCTTTTATAGACAGACGGGTCATATTTCTTCTCGGATATAATGGTCACATGGTGTAAAGCTCGGAAGTAATCAATCACACTTGACTGCATACCTTGCCTATATCAGCATGTCATGAACCTATTGTAAGAAAACACCCTATAATCGGTAATATAAAAAGTAAATAGGTGAGAAGGCAGAGATGATTTTTTGTTCCAAGTAGCATACTAATGAAATAAGAATATGAATTTTCCAACTTAAAACTAGAGTGGCAAAGTGAATCTAGCAGCCTATGATCAAAGGCATGCATGGTTGAGTAGTCAAGTCTACAAGTGCATACAGTAGTGAATATACGCTCATGTTCCACATCAGGCCTAGTGCTTATGCATGATTGTGTCTGTTTGTTTGAGATATTTGCAATTTTCATACTTAAAGGAATACACCACCCAAAAATATTTTTTATTTGTTCCTTATCCAATGAAGTTCATAATGATGTCAAAGAGAAAAAAAAAATTTAATCTCATGTTTTCAGGAAGAATGAGAAAAAAGTTTATGATGTAATGGAGTGTAACGGCAATCCGTGTTGTACAATGGCAAACGATTTCCCATATTACTGGTGTCACATAGTCCACATGTCCATTATCCAGTTGTTTGATCAAAACATTTTTTGCTAAAATATTAACAGTTATTTCTGGAAAAAGCAATGTACATAAGTAAACAGAAAAACACATTCCCATAAAACTATGTGCTTTTGAATTGAAGACCTGTCTCTCCCCGTCATTTATTGGTCCTGTCTGGAAGTGGTGCAGAGCTACAAGTACTTCGGCATTCTGGACTGGTCTGACAGAGTAGACTGGACATGCTAAGGAGACTCTGGCCTTTTGATATGTGCAGCAAGCTACCGGAAATGTCCTACCAGTCCATAAAAGCCAATGTGGTGTTCTATGCTGTGGTCTCTTGGGAAGCAACAAAAGATCATAATGCCTGAACAAACTTATCAGGAAAGCCTGCTCCATCACAGGATGAACCCTGGACACACTAGAAGCTGTTGTGGAAAACAGTAGGGTGGCAAAATTAGGTACCATCAAGAAAACGCACCTCCACCCTTCCAGGGGGCGCTCTGTTGGAACACTTTTAGACACAGGCTCATTCCACCACAGTATGCTAAGAAGTGCTTCTGGGGGTCTTTTCTACCCACTGCAATCAGGTGATTCAATGCTTCCTCCAAACTAAAGGCTGTTACTCAAAGTTAATTTTGCAATTTCTACACAATATACATTTATTATTTATTTTATTACGTATTTATTACTGTTTGATTGATTGTACTGTATTATTGGTCTTGGGGGTCTGTACCTTACATTTATTGTTTCCGCTTCTGTATGCATCTAAATATACCCTTGAGATTAGTAACGGGTATCTAATCTAAAAAGAAGTTGCAAATGGTGATCGGAACATAGTTCAAAGGTAACAGGTTTCAAACATCAGCATGCATAATGGGCACTGACACCAGAAGAGTTACACTTTATTGTTCTTCACAAGTGCATTCTTGAGCTACATTGTAGCTGTTATGATTTAAATAAATTGTTGTAACAAAGCAGTCAGAGTGAGGCATTACGCAGGAGTGCTGGCACAGGTATAATTCACGTTTCCTGGCACATTTCAGATGAATAAGCTGGTGGCTGAAAGTCCTCAGTGTTAGTGTGTCAGAGAGAGGATGTGCAGGGCTGTTCATAATGGCATTAAATGATGGTTTTATTTTCATTCTACCCTCCAATACTAACTCTAGTCCCGAGCCTGCAGTCTATATTAGCTAGTTGATTTGGTGGGCAACTCATGAGGTGATGTTACTGACCAAGCACACCACCCTTTAGAAAATCACACTCACCATCACAAAGCTATAGAAGGTATAAAGGATGTCACTTCCCACATTAAAGGAGCACAGGCTCCTAAGAAAAAAGAGCCTGTTCTGCCCTTTCTTACATTTTTCCTCTGTAATATAAGACCAGCCACTTGGTTATTGATGTGGACCCCCAAGTAATAGAGGCTCTTTGGTGCAGTGAAAGTCAATAACCAGTTCCTTGGTTTTGCCGATATTAAGTTGCAGACAGTTATCTTTGCACCAAGAAACAATGTTCTCCACCTGACTCCTCTGCTCTGTCTCATCCCCTGTATCAATACACCCCGTAAGTGCAGAACCACCTGAAAATGTCTGCAAATGACAAGACCTGCTATTATATTTGTAGTTGGAGGTGTACAAAGTGAAGTGATTAAGAGGCAGGACTGTTTCTTGTGGTGTTCCAGTGTTGCTCTCATCCACATCAGAGACGCAGTCTCACAAACTGTGGTCTGCCTGACAGACAGTCCATTATACAAGACACCAAAGGCTCATCCACCTGCATGTCTCTGAGACTACCCCCAAACAAAAGATGGCTGGATGCTATTGGAGGTATTGGAGAAATCAAATACCACAGTCCTCACAGTGCTACTAGTTTTGTCCAGATGGAAGTAAGCCTTGTGGAACAGATAAATAATTGCAGCCTCCACTCAAAGGTTTGTCTGATAGGCAAATGGCAATAGTCCCTCATTTCCACGAATAACATAAAAGCAGTGTTTAATTTTATTTACCCTTATGATAAATATTAGCCACCAGTTACATTCCCAACTGCTATGGAGCACAGCTGTAGTTTTTTTTTTGGCCTCATTACCCTGCTACAGATTAATGCACTGTGCCACTGATCCAGACACAGAGTTGTCACTACAATCTTTTCCAAAAGCTGGAAATGCATCTAAAAGGTTTGAGCAGTTCTACATGACCAGCACTGCAAGCAACTCTCTCACATTATAATCCTCCCTTTGTAAAGACATATCTATTTATCTTATCCCTTTCTGGTCTATTGTAAACTAATCATGGGCACACAGATCAATTGTGATCCTCTTAGCAGTATCACACCAGGAGCAGCTAGCCATTCAATTCACTTTCATTTTATTTCTGCCCGCCTAGGCCAGCTTGTCTCAGCTCTAGCTAAACTCATCACAGTCCTGCTGTCGTTAAAAATATGCCAAGTATGAGTACAGCGTTTGCAGGGCAATGCTTGGCAGCGACTGTTGTGCCAGCAGTCACAATTCTGACACAGATTACACTGGTCATTGATCTGTTAGGGTGGCCTACAAATTTCACCCGTTTATATCTCATGGTTAAGCATAGCATTTCTTTATAGCCGAAAATGACTCCTGCTTTCTTGCACTCAGTTACACAGTTTTATGAAGTTATGTATAACAACATTCATTTAGAAAGCCCTGAAAGTACTTTTGTTCAATAAAATGCTTTATAATAGTGTGTCAGAGAGAGGATGTGCTTATAGAATCATTCACAACAAGCACTAACACTGAGGACTTTGTGCCAATGAATTATTCAGCAGAAGTGTGTCAAGAAATGCAATGGAGCTCCTTTGTACCTACAGTATTATGCCTGTATAGTGCTTCACTGGCACTGGGGCTGCCAAGTCACATGTTTTCTTACCTTTTTAAAATTTTCTTCCTGTTTGGTCATTCTGGTGTGTGTACATATATTTATTTATCTACTTATGTATTTATTTATTGAAAGAGCTTTTGCAAAAAGCCAAATTTCCTCCTGGGGAAAAATAAAGGTCTCTCTGTCTGTAAATCTATCTTTCTAATTAAATTCCATTGATGATGCTTGTTAAATGCTGCAATATTTCAATATACAATACTTACATTCAGTTCACTTGCAAATTTCAGACTGAAAATCAAAAATACATCCACAATAAATTCTTTAACTCTTTTTCTCCAACTACTTAATCCACTCGAAAATGCACCTTTCTCTAACTAAAATGAAAACAACATAATAAAACAGTTTTGGCCACATTGACAGTTTATTGCTAGACTCAACATGGTTGCTAGACTTTCCACACAAGCAAGAATAGGAGAATGTGCGCTTATCCGCAGTTTTCAGAGTAATACTGGCTCAAACATTACTGTCTAAGCAACAGAAGCTGAAGGCTGTCAAAGGTGCCATGACACTGCATAAAATGTCTGCCCCCAGCCCATGCAGCTGTCAACTCTTTAAACAGTCTTTCTCATTTCATTCAACTGGGCATTCAAAGATGCTTTAAAAGCTGTCATTTTACAATCTAGCAAGAGCTGAATTAAACGATGCATATATGGCTTGACTGGGGAAAAAAAAGGTGCTTAACAGTCTGTGCCACGTAGGCCCATGTGCAGAATAGATTTGTGAATATGAGTTTCATACAGTATTACAAATTACAATTACATACAAAAGCTTTGATTAACAAACTTGCTGAAAATATGAGAAAAATAGAGGACAGATACATGCTCTAGGTAATGATGTGCCATTAATACTTCAGTGCTGCATAATTTACCTTTCCAATGCCCAGAGTAATCAAACTCCATTTCAGTGCCATCTCATCACCAGTATTAAAACTTTATTAATAACTCTACAGTCAGAAATACGGATTCAAAATATTATTTACAAAAATATGTAAAGCCAATTAACAACTGTCAAGGGCTTAAAAATACACCAGGCACTGTTTAAGCAACAGTTGGAAATTTATAAAATAAATAAAAGAATTCAGTTTGTCACTCCTGATGCTCATTTTGCACAGCATAATGTGAATATCAGACCAGCTTTTTTTGTATCTCTGCACGATTCAGCAGCCGTGCCCATTAATTTGTCTTCCGTTTCCCCATTCCAGCTTGATATTTTGTGACATTTTAGACCACAGGGAAACAACCCCTTCCTTCTGTGCAACTGTTGTAACCGTACGGTAGATTATCCTAAGGGAAGAGTCAATGACACGTAACTAATTACTGTTTACATGTTACTACTTGCCATGCTTATTGTCAAGGCTGCTTGTTTCTATTACTATGCAAATGAAATGCACACTTAGGGGGTCTGATGAAGAGCTATGATTCCAGTGCTTTCATGAACTGCACAAAGAGGCCCAAATTACTTTTGTATGGCAGAATGAGTGAGACCAGTCCTTTGAACATTCATTCAAGAGGAAGTGTGGCAACTGTACAGCAGGCTTCCAGATTCCTCGTCATTATTGTTTGTAAATCCATCAACATACCCTCTTCAATCTAAACTCCTAGCTCACACTTGGTGGTTCTCAATAAATATATGGCAATAAGCAAGCTCCATAATCAACCAACTTATGTTAGCAAGTACTCATTCAAAACCCTAAGTCTCTAAGTGATGATAGGCGGTTAGAGACCGGAAATAATATCACAAAACATTTCATTTCTGTCTCTTGGGTGTTTAGGGTCTTCAGTGTGTCTCAGGAGCTGAACTGGCTTTTTTGTCCTCTTCAACCAGTTATGGCCATGTCTTACAGTGGACATGTGTGAAATTTCTACAGAGCTACAGCTCTGTAATGTCATGGTGGTCTTGCAAAGCACTTGAATAAAATGTTTGCTTAAGCCAGTCACATGGCAAATTTTCCAAGAAAATATTTGACAAACAAACTTAACAGTGAGCACCACATATTTGCTGCAAAAAGAGCTTTACCGAATTTTGACGATCAACACTATTTTAAACCTCTGACATCTAAGAAAAATATTTCATTTTTGGATATTGTTAATGTACTGTTAATTGCATTGCAAATCAAAATTTTTAGAATACTGTAGGAAATTAAACATTTTGTAGGAATATACAAATTGTTAATTTACTGGCAAACATTGGGAGCTTTAGGGACACAGACAGCTTACCTTTAGGTTGAACGGTGGCGGAAATTGACTTTTCAGATCTCTCTCTTTGTCTGGGTCTTTCCATCAAACCAATACATATAGGTTAATCCTATCAGAAATCTATAGCTAAAACTTTAATACATATTGTGCTAAAGAATTGTCACATTGTCTAAGCTTCCAAAGGTTGTGCTACCTACAAATGCAGAAAAAGCTTTTGATAGAGTTGGGTCTGAATATCTGTTCATTGTAAAATGGAGCTTCTGTTCATTAAAAATTAAAATTAATTTGAACTACTCTATAGAGTGTGGAACTGAAAAAAGTTGTCAGCTATCACCAATACTTTCTTCAGCTGCTGCTGAACCCGTGGCTCCCTCATTCTGCATACAGCCAGAGAGTAAGGGGATTATATGGAAAGCACTTCAACAAAAATATTCTTCATTAGTGGTCTACTTTAATCACTTGAATCTTTTGGAATAATACTTGAATGAATTTGAACTTGAATATAACAGTACTTTCCACAGTGAATAGTCTTAAACATCACATTATGAAAAAATTACCTTTTATTGTATCAGAATAGTTCAAATATCTGAAAGTTATCTTTACAAAATATTCATTTTCAGTTTTTGCATACTGATGAAAAGCAGTACATATTAATAAATGGTTATATTATATACTCAGCAAAAAAAGAAACGTCCTCTGACTTTCAACTGTTTTTACTTTCAGTAAACTTAATGTGTAAATATTTGTATGAACACTAAAAGAGTCAAAACCATAAGACATAAACTAAAAATGCTTCACAAATGTGTCCCTGAATGAAGGGAGGCTCAAAATCAAAAGTACCAGTCAGTATCTGGAGTGGCCACCAGCTGCTTGAAGTACTGCAGTGCATCTCCTCCTCATGGACTGGACCAGATTTGTCAGTTCTTGCTGTGAGATGTTACCCCACTCTTCCACCAAGGCACCTGCAAGTTCCTGGACATTTCTGGGGGGAATGGCCCTAGCCCTCACCCTGCGATCCAACAGGTCCCAGACGTGCTCAATGGGATTGAGATCCGGGCTCTTCCACTGTGAGGATGATCAGCTGTCCTTCCCGTCTCCCTGTAGCGCTGTCTTAGGCGTCTCACAGTGCGGACATGGCAATTTATTGCCCTAGCCACATCAGCAGTCCTCATGCCTCCCTGCAGCATGCCTAATGCACGTTCACGCAGATGAGCAGGGACCCTGGGCATCTTTCTTTGGGTGTTTTTCACAGTCGGTAGACAAGTCTCTTTAGTGTCCTGCGTTTTTAGATCTGTGACCTTAAATGCCTACTTTCTGTAAGCTGTTAAGGTCTTAACGACCATTCCACAGGTGCATGTTAATTAATTGATTATGGTTAATTGAACATGCATGGAAAACATTGTTTAAACCCTTTACAATGAAGATCTGTAAAGTTATTTGGATTTTTAAAACATTATTGTTGAAATACACAGTCCTGAAAAAGGGACGTTTCTTTTTTTGCCGAGTATATATACAGTGCATCCGGAAAGTATTCACAGCGCATTAAGTTTTCCACATTTTAGAATGTTACAGCCTTATTCCAAAGTGGATTAAATTCATTTTTTTCGTCAGAATTCTACACACAACACCCCTTAATGACAATATGAAAAAAGTTTACTTGAGGTTTTTGCAAATTTATTAAAAATAAAAAAACTAAGAAATCACATGTACATACTGTAGATATATAAATAAAATGCTAAGATTTGCGAGTCTGTCACACAATTACTCAAAAACTTCGAACTTAGTCTTATGACCGGATACATTCTGGACATTCGAAACATTTGAGGTAGTGGCGACCTCAGGCAAAGTGACCTGTTTTCATGGGTTTATTATGTCAAAGTAAATGCAAAAGCAGGTGATATGGTGGAAAGGAAAAGAAGAGTGGCAACATCTGCAGCGCTTCTAGTAACGACGAAGAACGCCATAATAGTTAGAAGAACAAGAGGAGCAACATCTGCTAAACATCAAGTGTGGGATGCATGAATTACAAAGACAAAGAAGTGAATAGAATTCATAATCATGTTCAAAGTTGCATCAATAATGTGATCAATGTCAAACTATTTTTTCATGTTGAAAACAAAAGAATGTGTTGTATCAACAGTAAACTTGTTACTTGCTCATATCGCTTGTTCTAGCTAAGCCAAAAGAAGTAATAATATATACTAGCTGAAGCCCGCTGTAGCATACGGCGGTGTAAGAATAGAAACGGAAAACGGTAAGAAAGGAATTCAGTATAACAAAGGCTTAGGAAACCACTGTCACAGTATAACGAAAATAGCAAGGAGCGAAACCAATGCCAATGGTCGAGAGAGTACCTTCCTGTAGCAGGCTATGGAAAACATAGACATATATAGATAGACGCCGTATTCACTGTGTTGCCCAGTCGACACAATAAGTCAGCGTGTCCGCCCTATTGCGAGTGGTAAAAGTGCCATTTAAACTAATCCAGGTAGACATGGAAACCAGGTTTTCTGATGAAAAAACAGTAACGTTTTAAACAGTATCGTTTACATACAACAGATTTTGGCGAATCGTTTACATGCAATTATTTATATCCATTTATACACTAATAATGGTAATTATTATTTTTATTATTATTATTATTAAATAATTCCTCCCGTATAAGTAACATTTCTCGGACTGCTTTCTTTCATCTCCAAAATATTTCTAGACTTCGTCCTGTTCTTATGCAACACTGGTTAATGCCCGAGTCACCTCACGTATAGATTACTGTAATGGTATTCTATCTGTCATCCCACAAAAATGTATCCATCGCTTACAATTTATTCAAAATTCTGCTGCCAGGATAACCACCTGCTGTTCTAAATCCAGTGAACATACTACACCTATTCTCTCTCAACTTCACTGGCTCCCTGTTAACTACAGAATACAATACTAAATACCGCTCTTAACATCTAAAGCTCTCCACAACCTCACTGATCTCCTACAGACTGACACTCGTCTCGCTCACTCTGATTCTCATCTGCAGCTGTACTTTCTGTACCACACATCAAACTCTGTGCTATGGGATCTTGAGCGTCTCTCATAGTGCTCCTCATCTCGGGAATTCTCTTCTCTCTCATATACATCAGCTCGATTCAATAACACATTTTAAAACTACCCTCAAAACTTATCTTTTCAAACTGGCATACCAATTGTGAATTTTGCACTGTTACTGCTAGTTGTCTTTGTTTATTTGCTAATTATTGCTGTTTGATCGAGAGCGACGGTGGACGCGGAAATAGGATTAGAGGTGGTGGGCGGGGCTCTGTCACGCGTATCCCATGGTCTTAGAGTTGGGGGGCGGGGCTCTCTGTCTTGCGTGCCCTTAGTGAATCATATATATACAGTATACATATATATATATATACATATACAGTATACATACATATATACATATACATATACACATATACATATACATATACACATATACATATACATATACACATATACACATATACACATATACATATACATATATACATATATACATATACACATATACATATATACATATATATATATATACATACATATATATATATATATACATTATCACTTCTAGACAAACTGAAAGAAGCAACTATTCAGAAAACATAATAAGTATCAATAACTTCTTATCTTTAACTTAGTTTACTTTTGTTTTAGGGCCATGGGTTTGCACGCTTCACTAGTATTTTATTTTCAAAAATTGTTTTTTTTAAACTACAGAAAATATCCATCCATCTATTATCCAACCTGCTATATCCTAACTACAGGGTCACGAGGGTCTGCTGGAGCCAATCCCAGCCAACACAGGGTGCAAGGCAGGAAACAAGCCCCAGGCAGGGCGCCAGCCCACCACAGTACATAAAATATCTAGTTTGTTAATCTGGTACATAAAAAAGCCACATTCAAGAAGGACAATATTACAAAGACCTAAAGTAGAAGACAGCACAGCACTACCTAACATTCACTTTTATCACTAGGCTGCAGATACTGTATATGCAACAGAATACCATGGTAAATGAATCCTCTGAGAATGCAGCTTCATTATAAGGAAGTCAGCATAAAATAAGATATAGCACATGCACAAGTTCAAGTACCAGTCAGCTGGAGTGGTGCGGTGGTCATTATGCAGCCTATCTACAACGAATAGTCGTCTGCTGTTGATATTGGGCACAATGTAGGACGAGAAGTTTATTACACACGAGTGCTTGGTTATTTTACATATAATACTATTTTTTAATAATTTTGCAGAGTAATATAAACACATTTGCTTATCATGTCATAAAAACAAAAAAGCAATCTCTTCAGAAATGAAAATGCAGAAAATAAATGGGTAGAATATGAAGATAAGAAACGTCATGTTGCCAAATCACCTAATCCCAGGGGAGCTGGTGCTGAGTATAAAAGATTGGGCACAAATAAACAGCCCTTACCTAAAAGCACATCAGAGATGCTTCATCTCTGCTAAAATCCACTGGCTTGGATGGGTGGCCTCTAGTTAGTCTCCAGTAGGATCCTTTAAAAAGATTTAATTTTCATCTATGACAAATGATTCAAACCATTGTTTTTAGAATTTGTTAAGAATTCTTTAATTATCCACTAAAACAAACTAGACAGGCATCTGTTGAGTCGACACTACTGTATATTGTTCTTTTTGTTCACATAACTCTCTGAATTAGGTAGGGATGCTGATGATGATATGATATGGAACAATCAAATTAAAAATCAAATCAGATTTTACTTGTCACATATAATTATACACATTAAAATATGTAATGAAATACTTAGTTTCTAAATTTCCAAAACTCCATAAATGTATGGAAGTAAAATAGATTGAAATCTTGTTTGTTCTGGTGTCTAATTAATTGTAATTTGATTAATGTAATAATACTAATAGAGACTTTTGCCAACTACTGTATTATAAAACAAGGATGTTTAAGTTATTTTTTTTTTAAATAAACTGCAAGGTGCCTTTAACTTGGGCAGGTGAAAGCCCAGAAAATACACAACGTGTGGGGAGAAAAGACCTGAACCAGCACCTTAGAAGCAGCCATTCTGAGACTTTGCAAGCATTGCATTATGTGGATACTGTGCAAACATCTAAACTGTGCGCTTTATTATTAATGTCCTATTACAGATGAGGACGATGCAGAATCGTTTTTGTTATTTATGTAATTTACAGAATTGGAACATTTTGCAACATTAATCCATCGCAGCAGTCCATTAAGCCTTTTCATTTTTACCTTGAAATGTATGCCATCTATTAAAAAACATGAAGCTTTAATCTGATTTTAAGATTTTATAATCTGATTTTAAGTCATTTTATTTATTTCAAATTGACTACTGGGAGTTACCAACTTTCTTGTGTATTTAATAACATTTAAATTTTAAGTTTTTGTTTCATGGATAAAATTTGCACAGCTACAGTACATAGGATTGACTTTATCACAACAATGCATTAAGTTTGCATTCTGTGTTACATAATCCTTATTAATGCTGAGGACTGATAACATCCTTCGCATATTCTTTTTTAATAAATTCTTATGGCTTCCTTTGTTGGACACACATTTCCAATATCAAAATGCCAATATGAAGTGCCAGATAAATGACAATGTTTAAAAATCATGGGCATCACTCAGTTACCATCATTGAGGCACGTTTCTTGTTGCATATGAAAAAAAAGATTGTACAATTTGACACCAGTTACTAGATTAACCCTTGACTTTCAGTCCAAATCTTCTACAATTTGAGCTTCACACCTTTATTTTCAGTCCAGATCAACTTGAGCTTCACACCATTATTTTCAACCCAGACATTCCATTACTATAATATACACCCATAACAGCATCATTCCCATTAAGAAAAATTAGCTGAAGAGACTGAAAAATAATATCATGGCATCGCTAAGGGAAACGAAAGTGGGGTGTCTGAATGACTACAGACCGGTGGCACTCGCTCCAATCTTGATGAAGTGTTCTGGGAGACACAAAAAATTCCGAAATAGTCACAATCACCTGCAGTATGTACTGTATGTCGTCGCAACAGGTCCACACAGGATGTCATATCTGTTGCAATCATACCATTCTGGCATGTCTGGATAATACAAACTGCTTTGGCAAAGCTCTGCTTAAAGACTACAGCTAAGCATTTAACACCATTGTACCAGCAGAGCAGACTACCGAACTCTTCACTTTAGGTTCCTCTGAAACTAGATCTTGGATTTCTTAACCAACAGATCTCAGCATGTGTGGACTGGCAGCACCAAGCTTCCATTCTGACCCACAACAAATATACTCCACAGAATAGTAGTGTTGAACCCTTTTTTGTAATTCTTGTTCACCTACAACTGTGTTACCATCATTAAATTTGTAGATGACACAACAATCATAGGCCTTTTTATCATTAGTGACAAGTCTGCTTAAGAAAAGAGGTCTACATGCTTACTCAGTGGTGCCAGGACAACAATCTCAACCTTAATGTCAGCAAAACCAAGGAGCTGGCCATAGACTTCAAAAAGCATAGACTTTTAACTTATTTTTGGTGTTATATTTTTGTCAGCTATTCTGAGGACACATCCAAGTAAGAGCATTTCCCTACAAGTACCTTCAACACCTTTCTTCGGTATCTGTGTGTACATCTTGAGTGCCTCTCCCCCTCTCAAGTGCATTCTTATAAAGCATGTTTCTTAGACTGTCATTATTTTTGAGGCGCCTTTCTTACCTCCTTTCAAGGTTTATACTTCCAACCCCTGAAGGCGATTCTCTCAGCGTGCCTCCTAATGTCTCTTCTCCTCTTTGTCTGTCTTACGCATGATCTTATTCTATCAATCTCATCAACAAAGCCAAAGTGACCAATCACATCAAAGCTAATGGACCAATCAGATTGCTCTGAGGGGCTGAACACACAGACTTTAGTGTTTTGTATCATATAGTAGATATTCCTGCAAAAAATACATACTTTTGCAAGTTGTCAGTATATGACGGGAGGTCTTGGCTTGTGGATTATGTGATGCAAAAATTTTTTCATAGACATTTTTGATACTGTTTGCTGTTGCTCAGCATTTGTTACCATTGGGTCTTGTTCCATCAGAAACTTTGCCATATCCATTCTAAACTAAATATGAGATTAAAAATTCTTCAACAATCAATATAAATAACATTGAGTCGTTAAGTAAATTTCGGAATATTAAGGTATTGACATATTGTCTGTATAGTTGGCACAGGCTTAGTGGACAATTTATTTTTTTTTGTCTGTGTCACCGTACAAGGCACTTGGTGCTGTGAATCAGCATCAGATGTGCAACTCCTGTACCTCAAACCTTCCTGGCTCAGCCCAAAGCTTTTAAGTGAGTCACTAAGCCTTGAGCTGTGGTAGCCTACAATGACACAATGGGTATGTGAATCGTGCAGATCAGACACTGCCATTCTACCCTCTTATACTCAAGCAGTATGTAAATAAATATTATAAAGAAATGTGCACAAAGAAATATGCTTCTGCTGTCCCGAATTGAGATTTTGGGCTGAGTGTTGGTGACTGTTTCAAAGCATGTCACACGAAGACCATGCACTTGTTTTAAAAAACAAAAAACTGAACTTTATTGAATCATTAACCCCAACGCCTAACCCTTTTTGCAAAACGCCAGGGGTTGGCAGTTACCCTCTCTTTTGAAGGAAATTCTGATTATTTTTGGACATTTTGAACTTAAGAAGCTAAAGCCCCATAAAAACCTGGACTTGGCTGAAGCCAGCCTGGGGAGTAGGCACCAGGCAGCCCTTGAGAGTACCATTTCTGGGTAAGGTGGTGGGATTCAGGCCTGCTATGTGGCTCATTTTACAAATCTTCACACCACTACGGTCAATTTGCGGGCTGCATTCACAATGATAGTAAAGTTTAGTATGTTGGTGCAGTCATTATTGCTGCTGCTTCACTGCTCTGGAACCCTTGGTTTGAACACAAGCCCAGGCAGTATTTGTGCAGAGTCTGCATGGCCTCCTGTTTGAGTATGTTTTTGTTTATTTTTATTTTATTTTTTTCTGGGTGTTGCTTGTTTTTTTCCCTCACATCCTAAAAACTTACATGTTACGTCAAATGTTAATTCTGAATTGGATCTGTACGAGTGACATACTGGCAGAACTTGCAACCCACCTAATATTAACGCCTACCCTACTTTAAATGCTGCAATGACTGAGAACTGAGTAAACCTGTTAGAAGACTCCTAGATGGATGGATGGACGAACAGACAAGTAGAAATAACATTTTCCAGCATTATTTACCAAGAATTAACCTCCTTGACGTTAACTCCAAGCATAAGTCAATTTCAGAATTCTATGACTTTATGGTTAAACAGGAGTTAGGCTCAGGTGACGTTTAATAGTCCGCTTTACAACGTAAAGACCAAATTACTTTTGTCTAGTGGATGAAATAACATTATACTGCAAAAACATCATTACATTTTCTATGAATTTTACCCCTCTAAGTTAAATCATCAATATTCATGAGTCAGTTTTAAAACAAACAGAAAGTGAACTATTTGTTGAATCAAGGGATAATGAAGACAATGAGAATTGGCTATCAGACAATGACACGAATAAACAAACTGACTGACCCGGCACGATATACCTGGTGAATTCGATTGCATTAAGTTTCAGCATTGTGCAAGGAGGCAAAATGACTGTAATCAGCAAGAACAAGAAAGATGTTAGCCCCCTAAGCACTGTTCATAACACAAAAAGTCAATGTGAATTTCAGGGAAAATGTGGAAGCCACTAAGTCTTGTGCAGCGGTAGCTTACAATAACACAAAGGGCACATTGATCGTGCGGATCAGGAACTGACGTTCTACCATCTCATGCACAAGCGACAGAAAAAAAAATATAAGTGTGCAAAGAAACACACTTCAAGTGTCCCGATTGTGATGGGTTGTGCTTTTGTGACGTCAAAACATCACACAAAGGACTTGCGCTAAACTGCATCACTACAGCAGTGGACACTAGACATACCTTTCCTATGGTACTTACGTTGAGGTTTTGGAATTTAAATGTCTCTGTTATACATAATAACATTTTTTTTTTGATAAAAAATATCAACATTTTTGGCTCGGCTTTCTAGGGGTAAACATTTTATTAAGAAGGC
The DNA here is from genome assembly GCF_016835505.1 of Polypterus senegalus. NCBI lineage: Eukaryota > Metazoa > Chordata > Cladistia > Polypteriformes > Polypteridae > Polypterus > Polypterus senegalus. Next base: position 131,782,945 of record NC_053165.1, read on the forward strand.
TACAAATCAGAAACATACTTCAAATACACATTTATAAGATTAGACATATAGATTTATTCTAAGTCAACAACTACTTCTTTTAAGTGAGAAAGCAATCATTTTACAAGTTTGTAATGAAAATGAAAATGGGGTAATGATAATGCTTATGGAACATTAACTGAAAAACTAACATTTAGTAGTTTTTTTGTTTAAGGGATACACACTTAACCAATACCATGTGTACCTTAAATTAAAAAATGATAAGCAATCAACTTTGAATGTCAACAGAGCCTGCTTCACCATCATCTCATATGAAGAGGTGTTCAATTAAAATTCAGTTAAATTTAATTTTGTAAATCACACTTCAATTTGTAAGAAACCAGAGTACCAAGCTCTTGAGTGCAAACAGAAAAACATAATGAACACCCATATTAACAGAGGAAACATATTTTAAACCAAGAGAAAGAGGCCAAATTAGTAATATTCATGTAGCCATTCCTCTTCTCCATGCAAAATCGCCCAGCTAATGCACCCTGTAATATATTCTTGTCTTGATTAAACGTGAGATAGCTGAACTAATTGAATAACCAAGCTGATTAATCTTGCAGCCCTAGCATTTAATTGGATTAGCCAGTATTATATGTATGTGTACATGCAGATGAAAGAAGGGAGAAGGCATGGGAAAGGGGGAGACATTCTGCACAACTTCATAGTAACAGACGCTCGCACAAGCACTGGCAGCACACGTCATGTACTAAACAAATTAGGGCTATTTAACGTGTGGCTGCAGGGGACAGCAAAGTTAACAGGTCAGGGAGTATAATGACGGATCACTGCCATCCCTCTATTTTAAGATCTATTTGCTTTCTAGTCAAACATTATTGTTTTCTGTCATACAGTGGGAATTCAAACATTTGTCTTTCTCTTTTGGATTGAGGTTAATAAAAATCTCTGTGGGTTCCACAATGCTAAGCTCCCAAGTCTTATTTTAGCTTTGTCGAGTCTGTCTTTAACTCCATCCTCCCAATCCTACATAATTTTTGATTACAGTCATTGGCGTAGTTAGGCATGGTTTTAAAGTAAGCTGCCCGAGGTGTGCCATTCCAAATTAACAGGTGATGGAGGGTGGAGATCTCTTTACAGTCCTGTCATTTTTATTCATTGTACATCATATTTACATTGTTATGTTCACTAAATAACTATAGTGCAACACTCTCTGGTCTGCTTAATCAAACCCTGGGTCACTTTGTGGAGTTACTATCTTCAGATATTGTAGTATATTACATTTACTTTAACAGCTCTGAATTTTTTTTTGAAGAGAGAACAGTTTTTTTTTATTGTATTACTTTATAAATACCATTGATATGAAAGCAGAGAAAAAAATCCTTTGTCATCCTGTTTATGTGTCACTAGAACCATAATTTCTGTGCATACATACATCTGTGTATTGAGATGCATAGTACAGTTCTGAGTGTTACTTTCGTAACTCATTGATCAACAATACTGTTAATATATGAATTATCCTAACAGCTCACAGAAAGTTTCTATGCAAGAGTATTCGACTATTAAAATACGCATGGGGTTTCTTCTTGCGGTTAATCCAAATGTAAAATGTACAGTATGCTTGCCATTTTTTTTTTATTTGGTCATGCTTATCCCAATATTGAGTCAAAGGAAGCCTATGGTGACAGCACCAGGCACAAGGCTAGAACTTACTCACATAGGCTGAGCAATTAACTTATTGGATGTGAGGAAAAACATACTACACCATCAAAGGGATAAGGTGCAAGCAGAACATAAAAAGTAACCAAACTGTGGTGGAAACAAACACTTCATTTTAGTAGGATATAAACATCTCACAGTAGTGTCCTAAAGGCTACTTGCCAACATACCAGGGACAGCAAATTCTTTCTGCCCTTCGCTTCACCAAATCATCTCAAAATTTCTGAAAACAGAAGCACAGACAACTCTTGGGCTCATTCTTCTGAATCACCTGTATATTCACCTCTCACAATACCCAGGATAGAACAATGACAGACATCTAACTAAACTATGGTCTTATTAAGTGTTCAATATGTGCTATTGACCTTTACAGCACCAAAAACCCTGTTCTATGCTGCACCACTATTCAGGGAGTGGATGTGTGGCTGGTGTACTGCTATCAGTACTTGGAGTTCCACATCAATGACATGATGGACTGGTCTCATAACACACAGAAACTACAAATGTACATCACCTCAGGAGAAGCCCACCGAATCAACAATCTGACTAAGAAGGCAGGCTCAGTTATGGGATGCACTCTCGACATGCTGGAGATAACAGTGGAGTACAAAATGAAGACAAAAGTGTTAGGCAGTATGATCAATGTCACAAATTCCTTCTCTGAACACTAGCATTAAGTACTTTTAGCCAACGAATACCTACTATACCTTTATAATGCTTCATTGTATTATAAATGATAGCTTTTCTTCTCTTTTGGCAATTCTGTTTGTGTATTTTGAAGGGTTGTTGATGGTTATTGTGTTATTTATTTATTTACTGAGCCTTTGTTAAAAGCTAAATTCGCCTTTGGATAAATAAAGTACTACCTATATATGCATCTGTCTATGCATATTACACGATGCAGATATCAAAAATGCAATAATTCTTGAAACTTTAGCAATGTTAACAGTTAAACGTGTAAGTACATTTTCCAAACGGATAACCACAACTGTCAAGATGGACACAATCTTCCAATAGTAATAACCAACCATCCATCAATTATCCAATCCGCTATATTCTAACTACAGGGTCACAGGTGTCTGCTGGAGCCAAAACCATCCAACACAGGGCGCAAGGCAGGAAACAAACCCCGGGCAGGGCGTCAGCCCACCACAGGACGCTCACAGTCACACACCTACACACTAGGGACAATTTAGGATCGACAATGCACCTAACCTACATGCCTTTGGACTGTGAGAGGAAACCCACGCAGACATGGGGAGAACATGCAAACTCCACGCAGGGAGGACCCGGGAAGTGATAACCAGCATTGCCATTTTTGTCTTCAACTTGTTCGTATTGAATCCTCGCTGGTGATTCTCCGATTTTAGCAACAGGTTATATTTTAACTTTGTGAGCTTTGGTTTGAGGCCATTTTCTTCGGATGCAGCATGTCCCAATGCCTAGCACTTGTCACCCCTTTCTTAAATACATTTCTAATTCGCTAAAATGTGCCTGTCTCCATTAATTGCCAATGGACCAATACATTTACGTTAGTTGTTCCCATATATATTTTTTGCCATCATGGTAAGATTAAAGACAATGTACCCAGTGGTGCAAGCAGTAGTACCACTATGCCACCAACTTTTTGAGTTAATTAAATAGAATTCATTCTTTGATAAAGTGTTACCAGAATAAAAACTGTCTTGCTTGTGGATAAACTGGCAATGAAACAAGACAGAAAACAATCATTTAACTCTGTGCTTGACACTTCAGAACATTGTAATAAATTTAAAACTCAAAGATGACCAAACTTTTTGCTTTACTCTTTCATTCATTAAATTCACTCTGCAAAATAGTTTGACATGATTGCTGGGTGAACATGATCTAGATGTGAAACCAGCCCACCAGACAACACATGCAGTGGCAGTAGTAGCAGCAACAGTGGTAGTAGAAATAATACAGTCATGTAGTACATGTGTGAACACAACCACACTTCCTCATGGATCTAATTCTGAATTTATTAGTGAAACAACCAATTTGCATGTCTTAGGGACACAGGAGAAAACCAAAAGACCTGGAGCAAACACCAAAGACAAAGGCAAAATGATCCAATTCCAACCAAGATATGGAATATATCAGGAATTGTACTTGGGACTGAGGAGATGTTAGGCATCCAATCACTGCTTTACAACATCAAAAAGACTCAGGTTCTGTCCACCATACTTTTAAAAAAAAAAATAAATAAAAATAAAAATGTAGCAGATATTAGTCTCCATTTTCGCCTTTCATTCACAGTACCCTGACACTCCTAACCCTTGAAAACAAGACACCGTTGCAATCCAGAGTCAAATACAGCACTTCTGAAAATGCAGGCTCAGCAGTGCAGTGTAGATTGGAGAAAACAGTTTTAAAAACGGCAAGCTCTAATTACGCTTTTATTGGTTTGTGCTTATTATGATGCCCTTCTGTGATTGGGTCCTGCTCATTACAAAGTCTCATTTCCTGATTGGTCACCATTAACGGTGGAAGACCATATTCTAACATAGCGGACACAGAGAAGTTGCTTTCCACGACACGTGTACTGCTTACCTGTATGGATCTCAATTGCATTTTGTACAACGTGAATGCTGCATACAAGCGCAAAAGTCAAATAATTTAATGGTTGCTGAAGTTTTGTGATAAATCCCTTGGTTGGTGATGTAACCATCCCTTTAAGGATGACACCTCCTCCTCCTGTTCCCACAAATGCCAGTGTAGGCAAACATCTACATCAAATGCATTTTAAGTAGTTTAACGTGGATGGAAAGACTTTCGTAAAACAATGTGAAAACGCTAGTGTGGACAGAGATCATTTTCATTTTAAATGAAAAAACAGAAATGTGGATATAGGCTGAATCTTGTATAGCAGATTTCACTTCATTCGCCGTTGATTAACTTTTTAATAAAAAAGCTTCAGTTACACTGGCCACAGAATTTTGTCTGCAATTGGAGGCTTCAAGTTGAATTAAAAGGTAATCAAAATTCAAACACACTGGGTTTAAACACTGGGGCTCCAGACAGATAACAAAACAGCTACTTTAAAATTGGTATACAGTAGATTAGTTTAGCGAATATGCATATTTAATTTACAAAACAAAATTATATTATCAAAATATAATATATTATTAACAAACTTAAGTAATTCATATCGTATTGTAACAACCAGTGTAACAAGCAAACACAACTTTGAGGTACTGGAGTTTCCTATGTTTTATTTGGAGTCTTCATTCCGTAACAAAAGGTGCCATGACTTATACGTCATTATCTGGGTTACGTAAATCAGAGCACAATTCCAAAACAATAAAATAAACTGATTAGTAGGAAAAGCTTCATCTCCTGCCACTCACTGTCTTTTTCTATACCGCAAACACTCCTTCTTATTGTCTCCTAGCTAACTACTCAAAAATTCTTTCCTCCGCACCTTTCTTTCTCTAATAACTTCTCCTGTGCCTCATGTCCATCCTTTACAGAACAGAAGCCTTTCAACCAGTCCCATCACTTACAGCATTCATTTCATCCTTTCTGCCCCCCCTACAGCACATCACAAGCTGCCTGCATGTCACAATATATTAACAAAACATAATATAGCAGAACTTAAAAAGAAAATTTAAATGCCAAAGAACATTAACATTAATACAAAATAACACACGCATACATTTGTCGGACATAACAATGAATAGTAGATTAATTATAATGAAAGAGAAAAGCTAAGAAACACTATTAAAACTGAAGGTACGTAACTGACGCTGTTGTTTCAAAATGCGGCATGACAAGTGGTGCTGGCAAAGAAGGAACACAAGGAAGAGTTGTTCCACTGTGTATAGCTCACAGCGTACCACAAATCAGTAGGGATAGGTAGGATCTGGTGGTTTGTTTGTTTGGTTTTTTTTTAACAGAGACTGATGGTTAATCAAGTTACAGATAATCAAGGTTTTACTATAATAAGAAACCAACTTATCACATTCCGGGTCATGAGAGACTGAGCTGATCTAGACAGCGCTTGGCACAAGGCAGGAATCAGCCTGGGATGGGATGGACTGCCAGCAGGAACAGTAAAAGCTGTCATGAAATATGCTGATGACACCACTGAAATGATCCAATTATCACCAGTAGCAAGCCACTATGGTGACAATATCAAAAATCTGCCATACCAATGTCAAAGATAGACTTGCACTGAGTAGGAACAAAATTAAATGAAAATTGATGGACTTAAAAAAAAAAAAAAATAGCATTGCTCACCAATTTCACATCATCATTACTGACACAGAACTATAAAATATCTGACAGTGTTGAGAGTTCAAATCATGCATTATGGACTAATAATAGTAAGTGTATCCGAAAGTAGCATAGTGATGATTGAACATTCAAAAACAAATGTGCAAATGTTATCACTTTTTATCACCTTTCCAGTACAAAAAAATATAGGATATTACACAATTAGATAAGGCAAAATTTACCAATCTATAACTTACTTGCCTTATCAAAAGTTCATCTTTTTGTTCTATAACATCAATAGGCAGAAAAAAATCACCGGAGTAGACTGCTATCCATGAAAGGCACAATGTAAGAGCCCAGCCATCACCCATTCATATCCCGCATGTTCGGCAGGGATTACAGTAAACTTATCTGATTCAGCGGCCATTTCTAGTGCTAAAATCTGTGTATTTTAAACAATTGAAGTTCTAACAAACCATCTACTATGTTCTGATCTGTGTGGGCACTGTCCTAATGTTTCTTGTTTGCAGATGAACAGTTTCAGTTATTGTTGCTATTACTGTCTTCGAGCCCTTTTGAACAGGAGCTGCAATGAACTGCATATTACAATAAAGATTAACATAAAGAGAACTCTCAAAGATCTGCTTTTTAAACAGTTTCTTTCTCTCACATGCACACCTGCCTGCTGACTCTGCAGACAATATTTAAACAGGTAAGCAGGCATCAAAAGATAGTGCATGTGTGGGCAAATCACACAGAATGGGCCAAAGGCCATGAATGTGTGATGTCATTTGGTGGCAGATATGCCAGCATGAGTAAGTCAGAAATCAGCAACCTTGGCAGTCCTGTGCTTGGTATCAGATTATTCATCAAATTAGTGCTAGAATACTGTTCCAGCAATCATCCCGGACACAATAAAAAGGAAATGCAGAGTGGCTTAGAAAAACACTTGGTTGTCCGTTCTATTAAATGTCATTCATTCTCTTTCTAACCTACTGGGAGCACCAGGCACTCCGACTCTCTGCAGCCATTAACTAGTCCAGTGTCAGAAGTGGTCTCTGGAGGATGAAGGTGGCATGGAGCTCGTGCTGAATACTGATAGTAAGTAGTAATCACTAAAACTATAATCTTGGGGCTGGCTTGACAATATTGTTCTTTTGATTTTAGTGGATATACTTTAATTTGAGAATTTATATAATGGGATCTGAATTGTAATTCAAGCCTGATGTGCCAGCTCCTATTGTTACCCTAGACAGGAAATGTGGAGCTCTCCAACAAGTCTTTTTTTTGTGGGCTAAGATTTTGGGGTCAACTGAAGATAAACATTTTTTTTTCTGTGAAACTAATGGGCTAGGGTCAAATAACTAACAGCCAAGTACATCAGAGGAGTCAAAAAGGTTTGTCTGAATGCCCAATTGATTTGATCTGATCTAGCAACTGATGGCCGAGGTCAGTTTTACTGCTGTCATGGAAAGCTAATAAGGTGCTTAGAGAACATAAACACTAGAGAACAGGAAAACCAAGGTGAGATCAGATGGATCCCAGTTACTAATGATTGAAGTTGATGGGGTGACTAATATGGCACAACTCCTTGACACCATGTATCTTTATTCCAGGCGATGTTGGCAACATAATGGCATGAGGTCTGTTTTCACAAGTAAATGTCAAAGGTTATCAGACCTCCACTGCCAATCAAGTACATCCACTTACAGCAGCAATGTACCAAACCTTAAATGGGAATTTTCAACAGGTAAATCCCAACATGACATGACCAGGAAAGTTCAAAAATGACTCCAGAAACATGACTGACAATCCAGCCTAATGTAGTGGCCTCCCCACTTACCAGAAGGGAGTCTCGACAAACATGACTAAAGAAAGATCTGCCAACAAATAATCTTCAAAAACCAAGGACTGTGTGGAAACATTGGCTAGCATCTCTTTACCACACTTTCCAAACCATGTTGTGTCCACACCTTTATTAACTCAGGCTGTCCTGAAATCCAATGGAAGGTAGAACAAATGGTCACTCAGGACATGTCCTTTGGTTTTAATATGCCAATATAAGTTCTGCACTCTGTTCTACTTGCTGTGATACAAATTTGAAATTCTTGGGATTTTCCTTTATCATTATGTCAGAAATTCTGAAATTTGTTAAACTCATAGAACACAGAAAAAGGTAGGTTTAAAGTATAAAAAGGTGTACTTAGAAATATTTATTTATTCATCCACTGAGTGAAGTTATGCATTTTGCAAGGTTTCCAAACAGTGAACTCAAGGTCTCTGTACCTTTTATGTTTTAGTTGCTAAGCAGTTAATGATTGATATAAAAGGTGCTCTAACCTAAACTGAAAAATTAAATAATGGCATTCCATCTATTATCAAAGCATTCTGATGCCACACTATTCTTTATGCCTTTCAGGCTTAGCTAACGCCATTAAATTGTCAGTTTTCTACAATTATCAATGTCTGCAGGCCCAAATGACTGCCCAAGCATTCCCCGCCAATGAATAATGCAGGGAGACTGTGCATTCTATCAGCTTTACTTACAATCCAATAACACGGTGTAGCAGAAAGCCTGCAGGGTTCCATATGACAGAATTATGTCAGAAGCCGAGCGGATTCTGTTATTCCACGAGGTAAGAAATGCTTCAACCAAGCCAGTCAATAAATGGTGTTGTATAGCCTAGGAATTATAATGGATACTTGACTACTGTAGAGGGGAATCGCAGCAATGAGACAAAGCAGATTTCCTGACAAACAGAATAGTTCAAGTTGAGCCACAATCACAGTGAATAAATCTACTTAATTTTAATTTCCTTAGTCAACCATTGCTATCTACCTATCAACATAAAAGAATTCTTAAAATCAAATGTAGAAAAAGGACAAATGGAAACACAACACAGACTTTTGGTTTTATCCATTGTAAGTAAGTTATGATAGAGTGCAACATCAAGAGGTCTGAAGGTGCAAAAGAGAGTAAAAAGTACGAGAGAAGTATGTGAGGTTTGTTCAGGATAAATATGAGGGAGGTCTGCTCCAGGAATCTTCTTTAAGTCCTTCCCCCTTTGATCTGGTTATGGATGGGTTGACTGGTGGGATAAAAGACCAATCACCCTGATGTATCTTTTTGCTGAGGACATCATGTTGCACCAGAAAAGAGGAAGTGCGGAGGAAGTCGGAAGAACAGAGAAAGGCTTCGGAAGATAGAGAACTGAACATAAATAGGAAGTAGACAGAATATATGAGGTTTAACGATGAACAGGATTCAGAAGTTAGCCAGCAGTGACAGCAATTGAAAAGTGTCAATAAATTTAAATACCTTAGATCAGTCGTAGCCCGAGATGAAAAATTAGATGATGAGATAACACATAGAGTGAAGTGTGGATGGAACAACTGGAAGAAGTTATCAAGAGTATTGTGTGATCACATAATTAATGCAAAGGTTAAAGGTAAGGTTTTAAGACAGTGGTTAGACTGGCAATGATGTATACAGCTGAGACATGGGCAGAAAAGGGAGCACAGGAGAAAAAGTTAGATATAGCCAAATAAGAAATGAGACAATCAGAGGTACAACAGAAGTGGGAGAGATATCTGTGAAAGTGTAGGAAAGGCTGAAAGAGAAAGGACATGTGATCAGGAGACACAACAAATATGTTGGCAAAAGAATGATGGGAATGGAAGTACAGGAGAAGAGAAAGCGAGGGATGTCAAACTGAGGAGGATAGATAAAGTAAAAGATGATATGAAGGAAAAGGGCTTGACGAGGGAGGATATGCAGGACCGAGTTGCTTGGAGATGGTTGATCAAGCACATCAACCCCACACAGAAGTGTGAAATCATGAAGAGAAAGAAGCAGTAATAAGTTACTGCTTAATAAGAAGTAATAAGAGAGAAGACGGCAAACCATTCCACTAGTGTTTCAATACCAGTTACAAGTGAAAGGAGTCATAATTACAAGCAATATTATGACAAAAATAAATTGAAAGTAACTTTCATATACTGGAGAAACTTTTTCATCAGATTAAATACACAGGATATTTTGCACAGTAGCAGTGACTGTAGGATGGGGACATCATCAAAACCAAGTAGGAGAAGCATCCAGAAACCAAACATAAAAGTATCTTTTTGTTTTCAGGCAAAATGTTAGGACTGAAAACATGAGAGAGCACAGTAACATTGAACTGTTTACCAGTCAGACTGTAAGATCTAATGAATGCTGACGCAGTGCCGAGTCATTTCATGAATGTACTCTGATGCAGCAGGAAACTCTTTAAAACTGACAGGCTTATTACCTCTGAAAAAATTACCTGAACTACTCAGTAGCTTGTTGATCAAATGTCATAGTATTAATGTTCCAACAATGCTCTTGTCACAAACATTCAAGTGTTCAATCTTTGGAAATGGACATTAACCTCTGGAAATCAGAGGTCAATTACAAACAGATCTAGCCATATGCAGTCACTGGAAGGGCACACGAGGAATCTTATTTAAAAAAAAAAATATATATATAATATATACTGTATATATACACGTACTCTGGGCTCTTAACAGGTATACTTGAGGGTAAGAAAAGGGTCCTTAATATTAGCCTAAACAGTACAGAGCGTGAAGATGCTTTTTCAGCCCTAAATCAAATTTTTACTAACATTAGAACCCCCTCAATGGTCCAAGCATGACACATTTTAACATAGCTGTACACATAGATCACCGATTTCCTCCAGCAACTCCATGTTACAAATCCTAAAAATGCATGCTAATAAGCAATGCTAAAATGGCCAAGTATGAGTGAGTGAGGGTGTGGGCATGAGCATACCTTCCACATTTTAGTCTCAAGACAAGCATTTAAGCTGACTAGTCTGCATTGTAGCAGAACAGCCTGCTATTCATAGTTGGTTCCTTCCATTCTCAAAATGCTACAAGTCCGGTGCTAGATTTCTGCAATCCTATAGTAGAATAAATATATTCTGAAAATAAAAGGATTAACTGATGATTCAACAAGTTCATTTCGAACAAGATAAATGTTTTATTCTGTTGAATTTCAGTTACATACATAGAGATTATGATTAAGCATAAAGTAAACCTGAGAAACAGTATAGAATATTATCTTTGCTGCCACATCAATAGGAAGAAGAAAAAAAAAGCTTAATTCAAAGTATAAGTCAAATACACATAAAAAGAATATGTAGCTCTGCCTAAACCACAAGATTTGAAATAAATAACTTGTAAGCCAAACTACCTTATGTGATATAAATGCTAAGGCTTTACTTACTGTGCTTGCAAATAAAAAGTTTAAACATATTGTCAAATAGGATTAAAATGATAATGTTGTACAAGTTTTTTTTTGCTACTTCTTTTTAAATTCTTTTCAGTTGTTAAAGCATGAATATGGTTAAGAAGTATCTCACACCACTGTAGTATGTTCAAATAATAATCATAACATTCTCAATCCTACAAAGCCCAGTTTAGAGTCAAGTGACAAAATCTATACCAACAATATCAGGTAGAAAGATGCAACTGAACATGGATATGTCCCACATGCAAAAGACAACATTCACACAGAATTAACTATAAATCTAGTATACATATCTCAGGGAACATGGGATAAAATGTGAATAAACATGATGGAAACATGAAAACTCCACACGGACAACTGGCCAACCAATTCAAATCTGAACAACTGATCTGTGTAACAGCAGTGCTAACAACTGTTCCACTAATTAAATAATAATAAGAATAAAAAATGCTCAGTCACACACACTTTTGGTTGACTTGATGTTAGATCCAGCTCAAAGGATCTTCATTGTTGAGGACCCGAGAGGCTGGACCAGGCCAAGGGGAAATCTACGTAACACCTGGCTGCGGGAGATAGATGGTCATTTCGGGAGGGTGGGACTGGACCGCGAGTCTGCCTGTGGATTTGCTAACCAGGATCCCAAGGTGTTTCGTCATGTGGTGGGTGCATCAACACACTGTAGCTCTGTACTGATGTGGATGTTAGAAAGGCAAATTCTCAGTCACAATGGGTATTTTTTACATTCAACCTCACTGTAACCATCACATGTACAGAGTACTGACATTTTCACTTGTATGCGCCATTATACACTAGTGCATTTTTTTCAAAATCATGAGTTACACAGGCCTTGACAATTTTTTTTCGGATGATTTAAGTGTTATAGTATTTTGACAGACCATACCTTATCCTGCCATCCTACACTTTGAGATTATGGAAGCACTGATGAAGCTACCTGCATCTGTGAGTCAAAGTCAGACTAAAAAGGTCCAGTAGAGATGAGCTATGGTTGCATTCACAGAAGTCCAAAACTCATTAAAGACATGAAGTTAAACTTTCAGAAAATGTTAAATATCATAATGGGACGCTTACTCATATAAACTTGACTAAAAATATGTTACTATATCCACATGTTTTCTAAGATATTTAGTTTCATGTTAATTCAGTCACACAAATATGATGAGTGATTTAGCCCTTGGCATAGCACCTACACAGGGCTGTCAAAATGAAAAACATACAAGAAGATGCTTTTATTAGAACTATAGTTGTCAAAAGCAACATGCCTTACATTTCCAAGAAGTCACTGAAAACAAAAAGTATTATGCTGAAACTTTATAACATGCTTAGATGAGTACACATGGAACACCAAGTAAAACACACAGTGACAAATGTGTGCAGGAAACTGCACAATGGCAAATGAGCTTAACATTGTTTAAACATTTAAGATAAGGTGACCCCCACTGGTAGTAACTTTCCCATTACAAATACAGAATATCTACATACAATTTCAATTATGATAAATAACCCTATTGTGAATTAAGATTTTACCACTTTTTAATTGAAAAGTTATTTTTATAAAAATAATAAAAATTAAATAAGAAAATTGTCAATCTAAAACATAATGAAGTGCAAAATGCTAAATTCAAATGTTCACAAAACACAAAAACATGTAATGATGAGGGTAAATGTATAACAGTTTGCAAAAAGTCTAAAAGCATCAACCATTCATAATTCGGTATTAACTGTTTCAGGTGGTGATTAAGCTGGACGTAAGTTGACTGGGTCACCTCTAACTCTGGATGGAAAGTATCCACAAGCTCTTCAAAAGCAGTGGACATGTCATTAAATGCTCAAAACATTAAGTTAATTACATTTTTATATAACATAAAATCTCACATATAATGCACATGCTGATTTAGCCCAAAATTTTCAAGTTAAAAAAATTCATATATAATGTGCACCCTTAACTTACACAGAATTCTACACACAAAACCCCATAATGACAATGTGAAAAAAGTTTACTTGAGGTTTTTGCAAATTTATTAAAAATTAAAAAACTGAGAAATCACATGTACATAAGTATTCACAGCCTTTGCTCAATACTTTGTCGATGCACCTTTGGCAGCAATTACAGCCTCAAGTCTTTTTGAATATGATGCCACAAGCTTGGCACACCTATCCTTGGCCAGTTTCGCCCATTCCTCTTTGCAGCACCTCTCAAGCTCCATCAGGTTGGTTGGGAAGCATCGGTGCACAGCCATTTTAAGATCTCTCCAGAAATGTTCAATCGGATTCAAGTCTGGGCTCTGGCTGGGCCACTCAAGGACATTCACAAAGTTGACATGAAGCCACTCCTTTGATATCTTGGCTGTGTGCTTAGGGTCGTTGTCCTGCTGAAAGATGAACCGTCGCCCCAGTCTGAGGTCAAGAGCGCTCTGGAGCAGGTTTTCATCCAGGATGTCTCTGTACATTGCTGCAGTCATCTTTCCTTTTATCCTGACTAGTCTCCCAGTTCCTGCCGCTGAAAAACATCCCCACAGCATGATGCTGCCACCACCATGCTTCACTGTAGAGATGGTATTGGCCTGGTGATGAGCGGTGCCTGGTTTCCTCCAAACGTGACGCCTGGCATTCACACAAAGAGTTCAATCTTTGTCTCATCAGACCAGAGAATTTTGTTTCTCATGGTCTGAGAGTCCTTCAGGTGCCTTTTGGCAAACTCCAGGCGGGCTGCCATGTGCCTTTTATTAAGGAGTGGCTTCCGTCTGGCCACTCTACCATACAGGCCTGATTGGTGGATTGCTGCAGAGATGGTTGTCCTTCTGGAAGGTTCTCCTCTCTCTAGAGAGGACCTCTGGAGCTCTGACAGAGTGACCATCGGGTTCTTGGTCACCTCCCTGACTAAGGCCCTTCTCCCCCAATCGCTCAGTTTAGATGGCCGGCCAGCTCTAAGAAGAGTCCTGGTTTCTAACCTCTTCCACTTACGGATGATGGAGGCCACTGTGCTCATTGGGACCTTCAAAGGAGAAGAAATTTTTCTGTAACCTTCCCCAGATTTGTGCCTCGAGACAATCCTGTCTCTGAGGTCTACAGACAATTCCTTTGACTTCATGCTTGGTTTGTGCTCTGACATGAACTGTCAACTGTGGGACCTTATATAGATAGGTGTGTGCCAATCCAAATCATGTCCAGTTAACTGAATTTACCACAGGTGGACTCCGATTAAGCTGCAGAAACATCTCAAGGATGATCAGGGGAAACAGGATGTACCTGAGCTCAATTTTGAGCTTCATGGCAAAGGCTGTGAATACTTATGTACATGTGATTTCTTAGTTTTTTTTATTTTTAATAAATTTGCAAAAACCTCAAGTAAACTTTTTTTACATTGTCATTATGGGGTGTTGTGTGTAGAATTCTGAGGAAAAAAATGAACTTAATCCATTTTGGAATAAGGCTGTAACATAACAAAATGTGGAAAAAGTGATGCGCTGTGAATACTTTCCGGATGCACTGTAACTCGGAAACGAAAATCCGAGCACATCTCCCCAGTTTTGATCTCACTACACTGGTTACCTGTGTCATTTAGAATTGACTTTAAAATACTGCTTATGGTTTACAAAGCCTTAAATAATCTCATTCCATCTTAAATTTCGGAATGTCTTACACCTTAAACTCCAAATCGTAACCTTAGATCCTCAAATGAGTGTCTGCTTATTATTCCAAGAGCTAAACTTAAAAGAAGTGGTGAGGCGGCCTTCTGCTGCTATGCACCCAAAATCTGGAATAGCTTGCCAATAGGAATTCTCCAGGCTAATACAGTGGAGCACTTAAAAAAACTGCTGAAAAAACATTACTTGAACATGGCTTTCTCATAGCTTCATCTTAGTTAAACTCTGATGCTCTGTATATTCATTTAATTATCATTATTATTCATGGTGGCTCCAAAATCCGTACTAACATCTACTTTCTCTTCTGTTCTTTTTCCAGTTTTCCAGGTCGCCACCACCACCTAATCAAAGCACCGTGATGTCCTTACATTGATGGATTAAAGGCCAGAAGTCGACATGATCATCATCATCAAATTCTTCCATGAGAATCCTGAATACAATGAGGACTGACTGAGGTCATTTATGTTAGGCCTAGAGGGGGCTGGGTGGTCTCACGACCTGGAACCCCTGCAGATTTTATTTTTTTCTCCAGCCGTCTGAAGATTATTTTGTTTTTTCTGTCCTCCCTGACCATCAGACCTTGCTTTTATTCTATGTTAATTAGTGTTCCCTAATTTTAATTATTTATTTTGTCTTTTCTCTCTTTCTTCATCATGTAAGGCACTTTGAGCTACATTGTTTGTACGAAAATGTGCTATATAAATAAATGTTGATGTTGTTATTATTTTAAATAGGACTCTGACTTGTCAGACTCCGGTTTTGGTGCAAGTGATCAGGAGATCGAGATCTAAAATGAAAGCGCAGTACCAGCATCAGCTGATCATGGTGCTGAACATGTTTGTGTAGCTGATGTGACTATGGCAACATTCGTCTGAGAGGACCACCATTTACAATAGCTGCTGCCACCAGAGACAACTAACACATGGCAACAGCGCACTGCATGCAGCAACAGACATTTTATGTTAAATTATGTGAAAAACCATTGCTTTATGTGCTTTTCAGAAAACTGGGTTTTCTGGAAAAATATTCAGCCCTGGGAGAAAAGGAAAATAATAATATAGCCCTAAGAGAGTAAAACATTTTACTTACTACTGTCAAGTTCGTTGATCAAGTTGAAATTACTGACTATAATATGGTATTAATGCACTTGTGGACAGAGTGGTTAGCGAAAGATGAGCACTGATGTCTTATGTGAGATGGGTGAAGTGTAACACAGCTTCTCCCTACAGCGAAGCAGTACCGCAAATGGAACCAATCTATTTATACACATAATGAATTCAAGTATCTACACTCCTACTGTGCAGGCTTATTGAAAACACCCAATTAAAATTAGGTTTTGTTTATAATGCACACCCCAAATTTTAGCAAATTAAAATAAATGAAAAATTGCACACATTTTACATGAGATTTTATGGTAAATGTTCACTTAATGAAATTCCTGCACTTTTCTGCACAGTGACTGTGTAACACAGCAAAAATAACCCACTAGCCATGCCACTAGGAGGACAGTTCTACAGCCATTCTGGTAAACATGAATTTTGAATAACTGGCCGAAAAAGAAAGGTAATACCTGTGGGTGCATGCATACATTACTTCATGCTTTATCCGAGATGTCATCTCATATCTGTAGTCCGGGTCTACTTCTAATTAAAATTTTGATGTAATTAAATTCCATGCCTTTTACTAAAAGGCCAAAGAAACAAAGAATGTTACACTGGAACCAAATAAAAGTGGTCAAAATACTCAAAAACAATAATAAAAGAAAAAGCAAAGTAAACAACATACTTAAATTCATATAGGACAAAGAAGAGTTGTAAAAATATGAAATAACTAACAAGTTACATGGTTGAAATAAAGAGCTTTTAAATTGTTGGATGGATGAGATAATTTGAAATATGTAGCTAGTAACTAACCAGCAGAGCCCATGGGACTGAAAAGTCACCTTTAGTTTATAAAAAAAAAAAAAAAGAGTGACGTTGTTTCAAAAAAGCTCTATGACAAAACCACAATTATGCAGGACATGGAGTGCTGCAACCAAAGAAAACTAATGTATTGTAGCATCATCAGTATCCCTGCTGAATCATTTCCATCATGCTCAAGTCTTTGAGAGGCCAGTTAAAAAAAAATCACAATGAAAATGCTGGCATCTGATCAAACACTGCAGGGATTCAGCTTCAAATCAAGATGCCATGAAGGAAACAGCCTCAGGAAATACTACTTTCATTGCATTGCTACTCGTCATAGAGTTGCATAGTGTCCGGAAGTATAAAATATTAGCATGCATCATTGAAATAGTATTTCAAACTCCCTTATATAATTTTCAAAAAAAAAACCTGCACACTACAATCGTCTGAAAAATGAAAGCAACCAAGATCCCAGAAGTTCTATTTTTGCAGAGCATGCTTGATTAAGCAGGGTAATCACAACTGTGGCTAATTGTAAAACAATACGGCAATCAAAAGAAACCAGCAGTCATGCATACCACACAAAGCTTAAATCCACTTGAGGGAACGTTAAGGCCAAGTCACTTCACACAATTTCAAGCTGTGCTTTGTTGATGAATAAACTAAATCTGCATTTCTGTTTGACACAAGTGAACGACAGATACCTTATAAAATCCACTTACTATATATTTAAAGCAGTACAGGCCTTGCTTTAAAAAAAAAACTACTTGTGAAAAGGCTTTTCTGGTCTCCCCTTTAGTCTAAAAAACTAATTGTTGCCAACAGTTGAGGTAGGGATTCTCACCGCACAGGGATCACTGCAGTGCCCCACAGACATGGCCAGCAACACTGCTGTACTGCAAACAATGGAGGCAGAAAGTTATGAAAGTAAGGCCACTCACAGAAGACTTTGGCAGTAAGTACACAAGTCAACCTGTTCTTCTTCACTGTGGTTACTAATTGATAAAACCAGACATTCTGCTTTTGAATAGCATTTCAGACACCTGTTGCTTAAAGTGATAATAACACTGAAGAAGGCATGTTGGGGGCATGGAAAGCAGATTATCCCCAACCATCATTTGCTTATTCTACAATTAGTGATAAATTAACTTTAAGACGACTGTGGTCTATAGTTTGCAGGATGCATGCCAGTATAATTAAACATCCATCCTTTCTTGACTCCATTTTATCCAACCAGGGTTTTATGAGAAATGGTTCATTCCACTATGGTGTGTTAAGAAGTGCCTCTGGGGGTCTTTTGTGCCCACTCTTGTCAGACAATTCAATGCTTCCAAGCAATATACTTAAGTGTATTTTTACTTATTTATCAATTGAATTAATTGTCCTTAGAGACTGTATCCTTGTTTTTTATATTTATGCTACTGTATGCATCTGAATTTCAACATGGGATTAATAAAGTTTAGCTAATCTAATTAAAATATCTGAAAAAATTCTAACCACTTAACCAGTTCACACTCCCAGAGGTTGAATGCTTATCCTGGGTTCCTGGGTAAACTGGGAACAGGGTGAAAGAAAGTCCTGAGTGGGAAAACTGTCCACCACATGATGTACCTACGGCAGTAGACATCAGGCCAAAACACCATATTGTAACCAGCTAACCCTAAAACATATACATCTCTGAAAACCAGAGTAACTGAAGAAAAGCCTACATAGACACATGAAAAGCACAGAGACAGCAGGCAGGCAAATGTCCAGGCAGGGATTTAAACCCAGCACTATGTACTTATGAAGCAGCGATCTGGCCACTGTGCCACCCAAGTTACATGCCTAGTGCAATGTAAACTTTTTATAAAATTTCACAATAAACAATCAGGTAAAATGCAACACAGAAGTGTATTGTAATTTCAACATAAACAATTGAAGTAATATTAACTTTCAGCATGCCCACTGTATACAAAGAGGAACACGATTTTCAAATTCCTCTAACACATTCTGCAGAAGTGTTTGAGTTATGGCACTGATCACATTCATTATTCTAACATGTTTACCGAATAAGGGTTTTCTTGAGTAAACTTTAGTTTAAACATAGCCTCACATGAAAAAAAAAAACCTAATTGAGACAAATCTGACAGCTAATACGGACTTCGGCTCAGCTAGCCAGAGAATGCAATTGACCTTTTCTTCAACCGAAGTCATTCGGTTTAGTGTGGGGTTTATCATCTGGAAAGTAAAAGAAGGAAAGGAAAATAAATGAACTATTGACAGCCCAATCTAAATCTGGAATAAAGTTCCTGGCTGTTGCATTTTACAAATTATTCATTTCTTATATAGGTTATTCAAAAGCATGAGGACTTTACAGCAGCTGTATACTGCCCACATTAAGAAACCATTTAGGATTAAAAAGACTGACCCTGAGTCAGAAATAAAACAGAGCAAAGAGCCAAAATGGCATTAAATTAAATGCCTTTGGCCATTAAAACACAATGGTGAGTGCTAAAAAAATGCCAAAATTGTGTATAATATTCATAATAATCATTATCATACTAAAATTCAGCATTGACACTATGATTCCACCTAACATTATGCTTTTATCAGCTTCCCCCATGACGCCTTCACATGCCTAATCGCTGTGATTCACTATAGCTGCTGTATGGCCAGCTACTGTAGAAGCTGCTGCAAAAGTGTAGAATGCACCACCACCAAAACAAGAGCCTATAAATATTAAACAGGTCAATCTGCCAACCACTTAGAAAAGCAAGTTAAATTGGCTCAAAAAAGAAATATGTGCTGATAAAATGACTTCAATGTACTGCAAAGGATCCTCTGTCTTTCCTGGAACTGGTGATTCTATGAAGGACAGTAAAAATAATAACAGATCTGTGATCTTTAGGTGTGAAATCAATCAACCACATATCTAAATGAAATTTAGTCAACCTCTCTCTGATGATGGTTTAGAAATGCAAAATTTAGGAAGATAACAGGTTGGCTAATGTTAGCAAAAACAGTACATTAGCAAACAAGGTTGGAAACTTAAATCAGTGGTTGTCAAAGTGTGGTCCACTGACCACCTGTGGCCTACATATTTTGCTAAAGTGAATCGTAAGATAACAGTCATTGTATCAGAGACAAGCCTTGATACATCAGTTCATTATATACTGTATGTATTTGGGTGTTTATTTAGAACAATTTGGGTACTGCGTGACAGACATGTTATTAAATGAACACAGCAAAATGTCTTAACACTGCCACAGAGAAGAATACCATCTTACTTTCTTATAGTGTTTCATTAAGTATGTCAACGTTGGCAACTTGCACAAGAATCGCAATGAGCGAGCCAACAGAATCAAATAAGAATAACTAAGAACTTTACGAATGAACAACAGGAAAATGGCATTCATTCTAACTCTACCAATTTTTAGGAACAGGCGCCAGCACCCTCTTCCATCTCTTTTACTATAATAAATTTACTAAGCCATACACTACTACATTACTGGTGGTATACGCATATACTCTGCCATTATTTACTAAAGCCCAGGTGTTAAACCAAAATCTTGGCTAGCAGTGATTCTGAGATGGTTTTTTTTAACATTCATAACCCTTAATAATTTCTATTTTTTACGACTTTCAGCAGCCAAAAATGTTTAAAACACCAATCCAATCTAACTTGAGCAGATACGATGCTGAGGCAGTAAGTTGATAAATAAAAATGTAGCTTCTCTAGGGTACTCAAACTGTTACATAAGGAGGAGATGTGACACATTTTAAACAATATTATTTACCTAGTGACAAACAGATGCATTGTGCCAATGGTATTTTACCAGATGAATTAGTATGGTCACCATTTAAAATTCTGAGCAAAATGGCATATAACAAGCAGCAAGTCGATTCTTCCAATTCTCGATACACTGCACAATAACATATCCTTAAAATATGACAAAAACACAGTGCAATACATGCAAAAAGTATACATATTTTACAATATACTGAATGCAATGAAGAGTTTTCTGAAAGTGAAAAAAAGGGTTTTTAGCCTCAGATTCCAAATGTCCTATATTACCAGCATTCTACAATGGATCACGGTGCAGGCATTGCGCCTAAAGTAATGGATTAATCTAAAATGTAAAATTCTTTAAAATTATGCATCGCCGGAAAAAAACAATGTGTCTCCTTTTATCTGATGGCCTTATTAACCTTGGCAGATTATCAGATACGTTTGCTCAAACACAACACAACGATGAAGAAAAAAAAGCAAACTACTTAAAATGATGGTTAAAATACAGTAAATTTGTTTGTGGTCATTTCATTATTAGTGGAAGTGATATACAAATAACTGAGTGCTACATTTGTATACAAATAATCAGGATGTGTTTTACATTTACAGTATTTATAACTAGCAAAATTCCCGCGCTTTGCAGAGGAGAAGTAGTGTGTTAAAAAAGTTATGAAAAAGAAAAGGAAACATTTTAAAAATAATGTAACAGGATTGTCAATGTAATTGTTTTGTGACTGTTATGAATGTTGCTGTCATCAAGGATTTGATTAGCATTATTTCTTTCAATCAGGTTCGTATTTGGAGGATGTGTTGTGTTCAAGTTACATTCCGTGTTTGTCAACCGTTGTAAAGATAGCAGGTTTCATTCATCGAAGTGTTTACTACTCAAATCAGTACTCGTGAATCTAAGATGTTTAACAGGCATTCCCGGTATTAAGTTGTGGATTTGCCTGCGAATATTTAGCGGCAGCGTATCTATTAACTTAATTTAAACTTAAGCTTTACACCTTGCTTTACTATTGATATGTCTACAAAGGCTTGTTCAGATTCAGAGGGTTGTTCCTTTCTTACTGCATCAATAAACAGCTCGTCTTCCTCTTTATCTGAGACATCGCACACTGCATGCATGGGTTTACCTTTCCCAGTCGTGCAAACGTTAGCAAAGTGGTTCAATATACCACATTTTTTACACCGTTTTCCTTTAGCTGGACATTGACTTTTTCCACCGTGTGATTTGTTTCCGCAGTAGCTGCACTTATGAATATGCTTGTATGCGTCACTCGCTTCATATTCTTTTGCTGCCTTCTCAATTGGGTAATGCGTTTTTTGTTCAGCGCTCTTTGGAGCTCTTGCTTGTTCTCTGTATACTGCATTCACAGTAGGTTCATGTGAGCCGCTCAGAGTACATGCATCGAAGGTTCTCAGCTGTGCTTGTGTTATCTCGTGTGATCTTGCGATGTCCACGGCTTTATTTAATGTTAGCTCACACCCGGCACTTAAAAGTTTCTCTCCCACTTTCACTGAGTTTGTGCCAAACACTAGTCTATCCCTGACCATCTCATCTTCGTTTGCATAAGCACAGTCCTTCACCTGCGAATATTTAGCGGCAGCGTGTCTATTGGATTGCTGCTGACGGACGGCCTTATATGGGCAGGCACTCAATTACGTAGGAGACGTGACGATGAGGGACGCAACTCCACCTCACACGGCGACCGAGCTGCAGGCTATGGCTGTATATATGTACGTAAGTAGGTTCCAGTTATGACTGTTATGTATAGAATTTCAAAATGAAACCTGCCTAACTTTTGTAAGTAAGCTGTAAGGAATAAGCCTGCCAAATTTCAGCCTTCTACCTACACAGGAAGTTGGAGAATTAATGATGAGTGAGTGAGTCAGTCAGTTAGTCAGTGAGGGCTTTGCCTTTTATTAGTATAGAAACAATTACATCCTCACAGCTATTTTCCTATATAAATTAACCCTGTTTAATTAACACAGAACTTGAGGTCAGTAGGCCGTATGAAGTGTACACTCAACTTGACACAGCACAGAGAATCAGGGCTGTAAGAGAAATCAGAGAACTCGCATGTCTGTCTATCTCCTTCCCCCAGTTACCAAAGGACACCACCTTGGCTGCCATAAAAATCAGCTTTAACAGCAATTCAATGAAAAAGAGGTTTTTAATTAAAACATTTTGTATTACTCGTTAATTCTTAGTAGGGATGGGGAGAGGGGTTGGGATCATGCACTGATACATAATACTGCCAGCTGCCTTTATTCGTAAAACCTCCTTTTCCAGTTGCAAAGAAAATTGATGTTTGCTTTCCTTTGTTAATTACTTGTTAATAATAAACAATAACTACAGTGGTGTGAAAAACTATTTGTCCCCTTCCTGATTTCTTATTCTTTTGCATGTTTGTCACACAAAATGTTTCTGATCATTAAACACATTTAACCATTAGTCAAATATAACACAAGTAAACACAAAATGCAGTTTTTAAATGATGGTTTTTATTATTTAGGGAGAAAAAAAAATCCAAACCTACATGAACCTGTGTAAAAAGTAATCGCCCCTGAACCTAATAACTGGTTGGGCCACCCTTAGCAGCAATAACTGCAATCAAGCGTTTGTGATAACTTGCAATGAGTCTTTTACAGCGCTCTGGAGGAATTTTGGCCCACTCATCTTTGCAGAATTGTTGTAATTCAGCTTTATTTGAGGGTTTTCTAGCATGAACCGCCTTTTTAAGGTCATGCCATAGCATCTCAATTGGATTCAGGTCAGGACTTTCACTAGGCCACTCCAAAGTCTTCATTTTGTTTTTATTCAGCCATTCAGAGGTGGATTTGCTGGTGTGTTTTGGGTCATTGTCCTGTTGCAGCACCCAGGATCGCTTCAGCTTGAGTTGACGAACAGATGGCCGGACATTCTCCTTCAGGATTTTTTGGTAGACAGTAGAATTCATGGTTCCATCTGTCACAGCAAGCCTTCAAGGTCCAGAAGCAGCAAAACAACCCCAGACCATCACACTACCACCACCATATTTTACTGTTCTTTTTCTGAAATGCTGTGTTCCTTTTACGCCAGATGTAACGGGACATTTGCCTTCCAAAAGTTCAACTTTTGTCTCATCAGTCCACAAGGTATTTTCCCAAAAGTCTTGGCAATCATTGAGATGTTTCTTAGCAAAATTGAGACGAGCCCTAATGTTCTTTTGCTTAACAGTGGTTTGCGTCTTGGAAATCTGCCATGCAGGCCGTTTTTGCCCAGTCTCTTTCTTATGGTGGAGTCGTGAACACTGACCTTAATTGAGGCAAGTGAGGCCTGCAGTTCTTTAGACGTTGTCCTGGGGTCTTTTGTGACCTCTCAGATGAGTCGTCTCTGCGCTCTTGGGGTAATTTTGGTCGGCCGGCCACTCCTGGGAAGGTTCACCACTGTTCCATGTTTTTGCCATTTGAGGATAATGGCTCTCACTGTGGTTCGCTGGAGTCCCAAAGCTTTAGAAATGGCTTTATAACCTTTACCAGACTGATAGATCTCAATTACTTCTGTTCTCATTTGTTCCTGAATTTCTTTGGATCTTGGCATGATGTCTAGCTTTTGAGGTGCTTTTGGTCTACGTCTCTGTGTCAGGCACCTCCTATTTAAGTGATTTCTTGATTGAAACAGGTGTGGCAGTAATCAGGCCTGGGGGTGGCTACGGAAATTGAACTCAGGTGTGATACACCACAGTTAGGTTATTTTTTAACAAGGGGGCAATTACTTTTTCACACAGGGCCATGTAGGTTTGGATTTTTTCTCCTAGATAATAAAACCATCATTTAAAAACTGCATTTTGTGTTTACTTGTGTTATATTTGACTAATGGTTAAATGTGTTTGATGATCAGAAACATTTTGTGTGACAAACATGCAAAAGAATAAGAAATCAGGAAGGGGGCAAATAGTTTTTCACACCACTGTAGATATATAGTATTTTATTGATGTCCAAAAGTAAATTAATTTGCTAATCAAATAAGCAGTGAGCTAAAAGTGGCAAAACATTAAATCCAGTGGCTGAGAAAAGAAAAAAAATCATACTTGATAAACTATACATTTTTTAGTATGCACACAAAGCCTGATTCAGTATAAACCATAAAAAAGACAAACATTTACAAATAAAAATAAAATGATTAAAATACAATTTGCTTTTACATGCATTAAAGCCTAAGAAGCAGATAATTTTTAGCAAAAACTAATTTTTCATTTCAGGATTAACTTATTTGTATTTTTTACTTTAAAAAATACATCCAATTCAATTATATACTAAATTATACTGTTTGAAACCAGAATTAATAGGTAACAGAGATAAGCCCTCACAGAATAAAAGGTAAAATTACCGTATATACTCGCAGATTATTTCACCTGCAGATAAGTCGGGGCTTGATTTTACCGTATAATTTCTGGTATTTTATAATGTCGTCGTACAAGTCAAATGTGGAAAACACAGGATATTATGATATGGTCCAGGATATTACGATATACTAACGCCCACCTGAGAGAGTAACCAAGAAGCACACTGCCTTTTTTTTTTCCCCATGTGGGTGCGGCAATGCGCTGCATCAGCATGTGCTCCTAACCCCTCTCTCTCTCTCTCTCTCTCTATTGTGCCTACGTGACTAGGGAATCCATTCCCGGGAGAAACTGCTGGAATTCCCAGCTGAATGGGAACAGCCAAGCTCGCATATATAGCGTGTAAAAATTGATCAAGAAATAACAGTTATAGTTGAAAATAATTAAGTGGCACGGTTTTTTGGCCCATGGTGTAGTGTGTTGCTCATTAATTCAGTCAACAACAGACCAGCAGCAGTCAGTCTCCCGGCTCCCACTAAGACTGACTCCTTGGGAGGTGTCTGCACTCTGCAGCTCACAAATGCCGGGACAGGGCAGAGTATATTGACGTCTGTGCTGTTGACAGTACAGGCTGGTGTCAAGTTTCCAACTGGAGCAGAGTTCGGGTCCAATTGGCAGTCGGAACATCAGTTGCTTGTGTTGAATGCCTTATACGAATGGCCAAGTTTGTTGAGTTTAAAAACAACGGAGTCTGGCAGCATTTTTTGCACGAAAAGCTAGGCCAGTCGGCTAAGTGTAAACTGTGTAAAACTATTTCAGTATCTGATGACTGTGCTGCCTACTTCAGTGAAGGTAGAGCGTGCTTTCTCAGTGGCTGGCGTACTCTGCACGAAGGTGCGCTCTCGCCTGGACGACCGCACGCTCGACACATGGTGCTTTCTACGCTCTAAGCAGATACATGTACTTATATGACAGCATGAACTGCTTGTAGTTAAGGTTAGTCTTTTATTGGTATCAACATATTGCAGTAGTTTTATTAAAAATAAGTGTCGCTTGTTCAAGAACCGTTCACATGTGAGATGCCCGTGCACTGTGTCATTCCCGGGAATCCCGCATGTCATTCCGGGGAATTGATAAATCCGTCCGGGAATGGATTCCCTATACGTAACTACACGGTAATAACCAAACTATTCCAAAGCAACAGGTTTGCACTGGTTTGTGTTTTTTGTATCTCACACCCTCGTAACACCTTTATCATAAGAGCATCCCTTATCTACGATGAAGCGTTCAATCAGAAGAAAATATGCAGCTGGTTTTAAATTAAATGTCACTGAAGTAGCAGAAGAAATTGGTAACTGCGCTGCTGCAACAAAATTTGATGTGTCTGAGAAACTGAGGCAAGAAGATTTAAAAAAAAAAAAAAATTCAAGTTTCACATTTTTGACTGAGTGTATAAGTTGTTGTCTGCTTTTATCGTCAATTTTTCAGGTTTCAAGATCCAACTTATATGTGAGTATATACATTAACTAGCCTGAACGAAACTGTGTCATCAATTTGCACATTCCATATGTTAAATAAACTCAATGTTAAATAAACTCAACAAAGAATTGTCTTCAATATCTGTCCAATTCCATCTGCTACTGGGGAATGATGGTCTGCACAACTATAAATAAAGTATAGTGGACAGTACACACTGGAGAAAAAAAACTTGGTGAACTTATGAAGTCAGGTTAAATTTTCCCAAGCATACACAATGCAGCAGAAATCCCAAGAAAGAAGCACTAAGACCCCATTTTGTGGTCACTTTGGAACCCAACATGCAAAAGGGCAAAAGGAAAAGCCAAGTATTTCAAGAGGAAGATCAGTTACAATGTTGAGTGAGTAAGAAGGCAAGTAGCTTTCTTTGTTAACGAATGTTCACTGTTTCGTTTCTGTGTACTTATCCCTCACTGTACCATAAAAGCACTCACTTCTGTACTTCCTGTTGTTTGTCCATTTTTTTGTTCACAATTCACAATTTTCATCCTTATCTCTATACAGTAAGTCCCCTGCGTACGAACCTTCAAGTTACAAACTTTCAAAGATGCAAACGTGCACGTCCAATGAATTAAAAATAATTCAAATAGTTGGGGAAAAAAAAAAAAATTTTGCATAATTTCAAATTTCATGGCACCATGTAAGTTAGTTGGCGTGTCTGGCACTAGTCACCCACACTATTATTGTTTACATTCTCAGTCATGCACGTACAGTACATCCTCTACAAATGTTGTGCTTTTTGTTGTATCTCTGTTTATGCAAAGTTAACACACCTTATTTCAAGCCCAAAATGTTTGGAAATAAGCATAAAAGCAGCAGTGATGTAGCTGGTACCACTATGAAGCACCAGGCATTCGCTAGTAGTACGTGAGTCTACTGTACTGAAATCAGCTGATGGAAAACAATGCGAATAAAAAATAATTCAGTTGTTTGGTGTTAAAATGCACTAGAAATCTATTAAAAAATGTAATAAAAAGGTTTTTTAAAAGCACTTTCTTCTGTACTGTACAGTTACAAATACATTTTCGACAGGAGTTGAGGAGAGGTCGGTTAGGTCTGCACACGGGGGCTACTTGCTATAAACAGTGATATCAGCTGATGGAAAACAATGGAAACAATAATTAACTTTCTGTTTTTTATTGTTAAGATGCACAAGAAATTTGGTACAAAATACAAACTTTAAAAGTATTTTCTTATATACAGATAGCCACACATGTACATGTTTTCTATAGGAGTTGAGGGTTGGAGGTTGTTGGGTGCCTAAGCTAACTTTACTGGACTTGCGAACGCACCCTGGAACAGAACTCATTTGTATGTAGGAACCTTACTGTATACATCAAAATGATAAAACATTCAGCATTCATGCCCTGTGTATAATGTCATAAGGTGCCTACATGAGGGCTGCTTTGTCCAATTGACAACAA